>NC_059228.1:13305977-13373477 GCF_020615455.1 Coregonus clupeaformis
CTCCGTCCATTTGACTTTGACACCCCTGCTGTAGAGTTATGATTTCCCTTCAATGTAACTAAGGGGTCTAGCCCGAACCATGAAAAACAGCCCCAGGCCATTATTCCTCCTCCACCAAACTTTACAGTTGGCACTATGCATTCGGCAGGTAGCGTTCTCCTGGCATCCGCAAAACCCAGATTTGTCCGTTGGACTGCCAGATGGTGAAGCGTGATTCATCACTCCAGAGAACGTGTTTCCGCTGCTCCATAGTCCAATGGCGGCAAGCTTTACACCACTCCAGCCGACGCTTGGCATTGCGCATGGTGATCTTAGGCTTGTGTGCGGCTGGGAGAGAGGGAGGGAGGATAGGGTTCTGCAGGCAGGGAGGGAGGGAGGACAGGGTTCTGCTGGCAGGGAGGGAGGGAGGGAGGACAGGGTTCTGCTGGCAGGTTTGGGATTTGCAGCTATCAGCAGGAGAGATCTGCACTGCAGAGCAGAGCCTTACTGCTGGGGGTAAAATAGAGGGAGGGAGAGGACAGAGAGAGAGAACCACACCGAGCAGGGAACTGGGGAAGAGACTAAGAATAAGGAAACCCAGGGAGGTATCGAGGAGGACAGAGAGAGATGGAGGGAGCGAGGAGGACAGAGAGAGATGGAGGGAGCGAGGAGGACAGAGAGAGATGGAGGGAGCGAGGAGGACAGAGAGAGATGGAGGGAGCGAGGAGGACAGAGAGAGATGGAGGGAGCGAGGAGGACAGAGAGAGATGGAGGGAGGGAGGAGGACAGAGAGAGATGGAGGGAGCGAGGAGGACAGAGAGAGATGGAGGGAGCGAGGAGGACAGAGAGAGATGGAGGGAGCGAGGAGGACAGAGAGAGATGGAGGGAGCGAGGAGGACAGAGAGAGATGGAGGGAGCGAGGAGGACAGAGAGAGATGGAGGGAGCGAGGAGGACAGAGAGAGATGGAGGGAGCGAGGAGGACAGAGAGATGGGGGAGCGAGGACAGAGAGAGGTGGAGGGAGCGAGGACAGAGAGAGAAGGAGGGTGGAGGACAATGAGAGAAGGAGGGAGGAGGACAGAGAGAGATGAAGGGAGCGAGGAGGACAGAGAGAGATGGAGGCAGCGAGGAGGACAGAGAGAGATGGAGGTATTGAGGAGTACAGAGAGAGATGGAGGGAGCGAGGACAGAGAGAGATGGAGGGAGTGAGGACAGAGAGAGAAGGATGGTGGAGGACAGAGAGAGAAGGAGGGTGGAGGACAGTGAGAGAAGGAGGAAGGAGGACAGAGAGAGATGGAGGGAGTGAGGAGGACAGAGAGAGATGGAGGGAGCGAGGAGGACAGAGAGAGATGGAGGGAGCGAGGAGGACAGAGAGAGATGGAGGGAGCGAGGAGGACAGAGAGAGATGGAGGGAGGGAGGAGGACAGAGAGAGATGGAGGGAGCGAGGAGGACATAGAGAGATGGAGGGAGCGAGGAGGACAGAGAGAGATGGAGGGAGCGAGGAGGACAGAGAGAGATGGAGGGGAGCGAGGAGGACAGAGAGAGATGGAGGGAGCGAGGAGGACAGAGAGAGATGGAGGGAGCGAGGAGGACAGAGAGAGATGGAGGGAGCGAGGAGGACAGAGAGAGATGGAGGGAGCGAGGAGGACAGAGAGAGATGGAGGGAGCGAGGAGGACAGAGAGAGATGGAGGGAGCGAGGAGGACAGAGAGAGATGGGGGAGCGAGGACAGAGAGAGGTGGAGGGAGCGAGGACAGAGAGAAAAGGAGGGTGGAGGACAGTGAGAGAAGGAGGGAGGAGGACAGAGAGAGATGGAGGCAGCGAGGAGGACAGAGAGAGATGGAGGTATTGAGGAGTACAGAGAGAGATGGAGGGAGCGAGGACAGAGAAAGATGGAGGGAGTGAGGACAGAGAGAGAAGGAGGGTGGAGGACAGAGAGAGAAGGAGGGTGGAGGACAGTGAGAGAAGGAGGAAGGAGGACAGAGAGAGATGGAGGGAGTGAGGAGGACAGAGAGAGATGGGGGGAGCGAGGAGGACAGAGAGAGATGGAGGTATAGAGAGGACAGAGAGAGATGGAGGTATAGAGGACAGAGAGAGATGAGGGAGCGAGGAGGACAGAGAGAGATGGAGGGAGGACAGTGAGAGAAGGAGGGAGGAGGACAGTGAGAGAAGGGGGAGGAGGACAGAGAGAGAAGGAGGGAGGAGGACAGTGAGAGAAGGGGGGAGGAGGACAGTGAGAGAAGGAGGGAGGAGGACAGTGAGAGAAGGGGGGAGGAGGACAGTGAGAGAAGGAGGGAGGGAGGGAGGACAGAGAGAGATGAGGAAGAGATTGAAAAAACCTTCCCTCAGTACTTGGCTCATCCTGTGTTCTAATCAGTACTGTATTTAACATGAGTGATTGGTGAACAAATAGGAGATTGGCCATTGACTATAGTAGTATTTCTCCAGAATCCCTCCACTGACCTTGATAATTGAAGTAGCCAGTGATGTAGCTAAGTGTCCCATGCTGTATCATTCAGTGATTAGTGTGTAGCCTGCTCTACAGCTTTAGTCAAGGTGGCTTTAAAAGGCCCAGTCATTTAGTGGAGGACAATCTTCATCTCACACAGCTACTCTACCTTCCCCATTCACACACACACACACACACACACACACACACACACACACACACACACACACACACACACCCTGTAGTTTAGTGGTCACCAACCTCTTCTGAGTCAAGATCACTTTGTGAGACAAAATGCAGGCCGAGATCTACTGCATGACTTAAAAAACGTAAGCCTATGCTTACAGTACTGTAGCAATGAGGTTTGTGCAGTAGGCTATATGCCCAATACATTATATCACTATGCTTGAATTGCCCTGCCAATGTTGTTCTTCTCAGACCATTTTTAAATTATATTTGAAAAAATGTAGGTATATGATCACATTGGTAATAGATCATTTGTTGTATTACTTGTGAGGAAAGCTAAGTGAGCATAATAATTACTTTTTATTGTTTCTGGATTGATGCCCTGCATCTGATGGTCAGTCTGCGGGGAGGGAGGGAGCAGCGGTGAGGCTGCCTCTCACCCAACTCACCGTCCCTCCTCTCTCCCTCCCTCCGCTGAGAAAAGGGGACACAGTCTTCCAGCTGATGGCGAAACTCAAGTCACACTGCATTATTTCTGCCTCGTGCACCAATTCATGTTGTTACTCCTATCCCCAGATAATGTGAAATATTCATTGATATTAAAAAAGACCCAAGACGCTAATAATAACAACGCAAGCTTATCGGAACACTTTGCTATACTCATTCATTACAACTACAGTTCTGGTTGTAGTGTGAGTGGAAGTAGGGAGAATGCATATTTTATGGCTTATAAAAGTGTTGAACAAAGTGTTGACAGTGCTGAATAACTTAAACATTAACTTACTCATAAAAACAGCAGCTCTTTGCTGTATTCGTTGACAGTCTCTCTCTAGTCATGGTTTTAAAAGTTTTGCTGTGCGTTCAAGGCTTCTTTTTATAGTCTGTGGCTCGAGGAAACTGTGCTTTCCAACAGGTGCACTTGATTTGCTCTCTGGGCCTGCCGGGTAGGCAGAGTTCTACCTTCAGACACATGAAATGGTTCAAAATGGGAACACTTTGCCTTCCTGGTGCTAGGGCTGCTGAATCAAGTGCACCTACCACCAACAGGTCGAAATGGATGAAAATAAATTGGAACGCAAGGCTTTATCGTTGGGTTTTTTACAGAAGTGTTTGGTGATCGACTAGGAATGCGTTGGAGATCGTCTAGTCGATCACGATCGACCAGTTTGTGACCACTACTGTAGTTACAGTGGCTTGCGAAAGTATTCACCCCCCTTGGCATTTTTCCTATTTTGTTGCCTTACAACCTGGAATTAAAATAGATTTTTTGGGGGTTTGTATCATTTGATTTACACAACATGCATACCACTTTGAAGATGCAACATATTTTTTTCTTGTGAAACAAACTATAAGACAAAAAAACAGAGAACTTGAGCGTGCATAACTATTCACCCCCCCCTCCCCAAAGTCAATACTTTGTAGAGCCACCTTTTGCAGCAATTACAGCTGCATGTCTCTTGGGGTATGTCTCTATATGCTTGGCACATCTAGCCACTGGGATTTTTGCCCATTCTTCAAGGCAAAACTGCTCCAGCTCCTTCAAGTTGGATGGGTTCCGCTGGTGTACAGCAATCTTTAAGTCATACCACAGATTCTCAATTGGATTGAAGTCTGGGCTTTGACTAGGCCATTCCAAGACATTTAAATGTTTCCCCTTAAACCACAAGAGTGTTGCTTTAGCAGTATTCTTAGGGTCATCATCCTGCTGGAAGGTGAACCTCCATCCCAGTCTTAAATCTCTGGAAGACTGAAACAGGTTTCCCTCAAGAATTTCCCTGTATTTAGCGCCATCCATCATTCCTTCAATTCTGACCAGTTTCCAAGTCCCTGCCAATGAAAAACATCCCCACAGCATGATGCTGCCACCACCATGGGATGGTGTTCTTGGGGTGATGAGAGGTGTTGGGTTTGCGCCAGACGTAGCGTTTTCCTTGATGGCCAAAAAGCTCAATTTCAGTCTCATCTGACCAGAGTACCTTCTCCCACATGCCTTTTGGCGAACACCAAACGTGTTTGCTTATTGGCTTTTTTTCTGGCCACTCTTCTGTAAAGCCCAGCTCTGTGGAGTGTACGGCTTAAAGTGGTCCTATGGACAGATACGCCAATCTCCACTGTGGAGCTTTGCAGCTCCTTCAGGGTTATCTTTGGTCTCTTTGTTGCCTCTCTGATTAATGCCCTCCTTGCCTGGTCTGTGAGTTTTGGTGGGCGGCCCTCTCTTGGCAGGTATGTTGTGGTGCCATATTCTTTCCATTTTTTTATAATGGATTTAATGGTGCTCCATGGGATGTTCAAAGTTTCAGATATTTTTTTTAACCCAACCCTGATCTGTACTTCTCCACAACTTTGTCACTGACCTGTTTGGAGAGCTCCTTGGTCTTCAGGGTGCCGCTTGCTTGGTGGTGCCCCTTGCTTAGTGGTGTTGCAGACTCTGGTGTATATATACTGAGATCATGTGACACTTAGATTGCATAAAGCTGGACTTTAATTAACTAATTATGTGACTTCTGAAGGTAATTGGTTGCACCAGATCTTATTTAGGGGCTTCATAGCAAAGGGGGTGAATACATTTGCACGCACCACTTTTCCGTTATTTTTTTTTATTTTTTTTTTTAAACAAGTAATTTTTTTCATTTCACTTCACCAATTTGGACTATTATGTGTATGTCCATTACATGAAATCCAAATAAAAATCCATTGAAATTACAGGTTGTAAGGCAACAAAATAGTAAAAACACCAAGGGGGATGAATACCTTTGCAAGGCACTGTATAGCACTCCATGTTATTCGCTGCTCTGGCACCCCAATGGTGGAACAAGCTCCCCCACGACGCCAGGACAGCAGAGTCACTGACTACCTTCCGGAGACACTTGAAACCCTACCTCTTTAAGGAATACCTGGAATAGTATAAAGTAATCCTTCTTCCCCCACCCCCCATAAAAAATAAAATACAAAAAAATACAAAAGGTGGTTGTCCCACTGGCTATCATAAGTTGAGTGCACCAATTTGTAAGTCGCTCTGGATAAGAGCGTCTGCTAAATGATGTAAATGTAAATGTAATGTTGCTTCGCTCTATTTTGCTTAGCTCTAGTGGTCATTGATACTGTGCCATTACTTATTCTTAAGCTCGCTGTGGAACAGATTGTATATCATATGTGAAATGCTTCAGCAGATGAAAAATGTCTACACATTTGCAGTATGATTTAGCAAGCAGTAGGTTGTGGCATGCATGCTTGCATTCCTGTTAATGTAATATTAACAGTTCATATTGTCCAATTCTTACGCAGAAGTAAAAAGGAGCTCCATGTACGGAATGAGAAAAGCTTTTATGCGTATTAAAAGATGCTACAGTATGAGGAAGATATGTCACTATAGAGATATATTTATGTTCTAATTCTATTTGTCACCATGGTAATATAAAGAATGTCACCATAACATTAGACAGTAACTGTGTCCAAATAAAATAAGGCGGCCTGCCTGACACTGAAAGTACTACTTAGAATGCGTGCTTAATACATCGCTTCATACTAAGTGGTATCTTAGAGTGGGTTTTGGAACAGACTGTATGGGGAGATTGTCACCATGGTTAGTATGAGTAATATCACCATGACACAGTAACTGGGTCCAAATAAATACCGTCCTGAAACTGAAAGTCTCACAATAGTTCATAATGTCACCATAGCACTACAGCACTGTAACTAACTGTCCACAAAGTCTATTAAATACAGCCAGGCTGACAGTGAATACAGTGCTTAGCTCTGTCTCTGTCTCTCTGATTCTCCCAGGGTGTTGATTGGCCGGCTTGGCCCGTGGCTGCGTTTGGAAGATTAAACAGTGCTGCGGTATGGACTGATGGCCAGGGTTCTGCTCACACACACATGCACGCACGCGCACACACACACACACACACACACACACACATAGTCTGCAGTAAGGAGTCAGTGGCCAGGGCCACAGGATGTGAGAGGGACGGAGGCCCAGGAAGGACAAACTGAGCAGAGTGGAGATGACCTTCAGCATGAAGACAAAGAGACGCTCACAGCTCAGAATAGAGACGGAGAAACACGACTCTCATCATCGTCGGTGTTGTGTGTGGAACAATTCGATAAACATCTGTGTGTGTCTGTGTCTGTGTGTGTGTCTGTGTGTGTTCCCATTCCCTTAGCTGATTCATCCCGACAGCCCAGACGTTCTTTCATCCCAATGCCAAATCTAGTGTAGTGTCTCTGTCAAGTCAAAAGCTCTCACACAAAAATCGTTTATGTTTATGGTTGGAATGGCAAACAAATATTGAATCAGTTTCAATTCCTCAATCATTCATCTACTTCAGCATGTAATCTAAACCGTATCGTTTCAGTCAGGCAGTGATGATGAATTTAGAATCAGAGCATGATAACACGTTTATTGCTCATGAAACAATGCAATTTGCATAGGCTGCCTCTCCTCACTAATATAACAAGGACTTGCCTACTGCATGAGTTAAAGCCAATTGTATTTAAAGTGCATCATCACAAAGTCTCAATAGAAGACTGTAGCAGCTCTAAACACAGAATGGGTTGCTGGCCCTCTGCAGGCATTGGGGTCGATAGCAATCAGAGACTGTAATCTGTGTTGTAATGAAGCAGCAAGGTCAAAGGCTGCAGAACTACAAATAAGAAAAGAGTCCCTTCCTAAATGAAGCTGTTTAGAGAGAGACTCTCTCTCTCTCTCTCTCTCTCTCTCTCTCTCTCTCTCTCTCTCTCTCTCTCTCTCTCTCTCTCTCTATCTCTCTCTCTCTCTCTCACACACACTCAGATGCTGAGTGGAACAGTAAGAGTAACTTCCTAAATGAAAATGTCTCAGACATATGAATAGAATTAGCCTACTGGAATTCATTCCGCTGACGGGACGAAACAGGGATCAACCTACCTGAATTTGTCCAATAGAAACTCTTATATGCAACTGTTTGGACTAATGATTACACCTTGCAGGCAAGAGTGTGCAAGGCGGGATTGAATGTGTCAATGTCTGTCACCTTGATTACTCCAATTTGTCTCTCAACCTGTACACCTACTGTGTGTTGTAAACTTTCATTAGTAGGCTAGGTTGTAGCAACCTCATGATGTGTATAGGGAAAACGGGAGTATCATGTAGTAGCCTAAACCTATCAATGTTACATTGAACTGGGTGAATGGAATATGAATCACAGTCATCCAATATGCTGTAATAGAAATAAGGCCATGCTCATTAAAAAAATGGTCCTCCCTAATCTTAAACAGCACCGGCCGCCACTGGTGTAGGCCTATTGAAACAAGCTGACATTCTTAATAATTGGCTATTTCACACATGAATACAGATTCAATATTGAGTTACAGACATTTACAGTACATTTACATTTACATTTTAGTCCATGACTAGAGTATCTAATGTTGGCACTGCAGTATCTTTCTAATGTTGGTGTTTTGACATTAGTCAATAGCTAATGTGTATGTCATTAGTGAGAAGGTAAATCCTGGTTTCAAGCTGCCTTGACAGAAGTTATATAATGTTATTTTGTTTCCAAGACTCTGCATGAGGAGTATATTCTGTAGCTAACGACTGGAGATGAGTAGGCCTTAGCTTCCCTGTGGCACACACACACACACACAGATACACACACACACACACACACACACCCTGACACACGCACACACACACACACACACACCACGTCGTTATCTTTAGAGTGAAAACACCATTAGGGAAATCCCTCATGTTAATGTGATGGAGAAAAGGCCACACAGAAAGCCAGAGAAGGCAGGTGCTCCGTGCAGATAGACGATAGCTTTGGTTATGAAACAGTGTAACTTGGTGAACCATAAGGGATCTTGTCTTGTTCTATTATCTTTGGGTTCGTTGTTATTATGTTATTATTCTGGGTGCTTTCTGTGTGTGTCTGTGTGTCTGTGTGTTTGGGGGGTGTTTGGCTCTGCACATTAGTAGGTCTAAAGTGGAGGACATCTTTCACTTTGGATGTGTGTTACCCACAGAATGTATCTAGCCCTGTTGGTGATGCTGTTGCCCTGTTGGTGATGCTGTTGCCCTGTTGGTGATGTTGTTGCCTTGTTGGTGATGCTGTTGCCCTGTTGGTGATGCTGTTGCCCTGTTGGTGATGCTATAGCCTTGTTGGTGATGCTGTTGCCCTGATGGTGATGCTGTTGCCCTTTTGGTGATGTTGTTGCCCTGTTGGTGATGCTGTTGCCCTGTTGGTGATGCTGTTGCCCTGTTGGTGATGCTGTTGCCCTGTTGGTGATGCTATAGCCCTGTTGGTGATGCTGTTGCCCTGTTGGTGATGCTGTTGCCCTGTTGGTGATGTTGTTGCCTTGTTGGTGATGCTGTTGCCCTGTTGGTGATGCTGTTGCCCTGTTGGTGATGCTGTTGCCCTGTTGGTGATGCTATAGCCTTGTTGGTGATGCTGTTGCCCTGTTGGTGATGCTGTTGCCCTGTTGGTGATGCTATAGCCTTGTTGGTGATGCTGTTGCTCTGTTGGTGATGCTATAGCCTTGTTGGTGATGCTGTTGCCCTGATGGTGATGCTGTTGCCCTTTTGGTGATGTTGTTGCCCTGTTGGTGATGCTGTTGCCCTGTTGGTGATGCTGTTGCCCTGTTGGTGATGCTGTTGCCCTGTTGGTGATGCTATAGCCCTGTTGGTGATGCTGTTGCCTTGTTGGTGATGCTGTTGCCCTTTTGGTGATGTTGTTGCCCTGTTGGTGATGCTATAGCCTTGTTGGTGATGCTGTTGGTGAGGCTGTTGCCCTTTTGGTGATGATGTTGCCCTGTTGGTGATGCTGTTGCCCTGTTGGTGATGCTGTTGCCCTGTTGGTGATGCTATAGCCTTGTTGGTGATGCTGTTGCCCTGTTGGTGATGCTGTCGCCCTTTTGGTGATGCTGTTGCCCTGTTGGTGATGCTGTTGCCCTTTTGGTGATGCTATAGCCCTGTTGGTGATGCTATAGCACTGTTGGTGATGCTGTTGCCCTGTTGGTGATGCTGTTGCCCTTTTGGTGATGCTGTTGCCCTGTTGGTGATGCTGTTGCCCTTATGGTGATGCTATAGCCTTGTTGGTGATGCTATAGCCCTGTTGGTGATGCTGTTGCCCTGTTGGTGATGCTATAGCCCTGTCGGTGATGCTGTTGCCCTGTTGGTGATGCTGTTGCCCTTCTGGTGATGCTGTTGCCCTGTTGGTGATGCTGTTGCCCTTTTGGTGATGCTATAGCCTTGTTGGTGATGCTGTTGCCCTGTTGGTGATGCTGTTGCCCTGTTGGTGATGCTGTTGCCCTGTTGGTGATGCTGTTGCCCTGTTGGTGATGCTATAGCCTTGTTGGTGATGCTGTTGCCCTGTTGGTGATGCTATAGCCTTGTTGGTGATGCTGTTTCCCTGTTGGTTATGCTGTTGCCCTGTTGGTGATGCTGTTGCCCTGTTGGTGATGCTGTTGCCCTGTTGGTGATGCTATAGCCTTGTTGGTGATGCTGTTGCCCTGTTGGTGATGCTGTTGCCCTTTTGGTGATGCTGTTGCCCTGTTGGTGATGCTGTTGCCCTTTTGGTGATGCTATAGCCCTGTTGGTGATGCTGTTGCCCATTTGGTGATGCTGTTGCCCTGTTGGTGATTATGTTGCCCTTTTGGTGATGCTGTTGCCCTTTTGGTGATGCTGTTGCCCTGTTGGTGATGCTGTTGCCTTGTTGGTGATGCTATAGCCCTGTTGGTGATGCTGTTGCCCTGTTGGTGATGCTATAGCCCTGTTGGTGATGCTGTTGCCCTTTTGGTGATGCTGTTGCCCTGTTGGTGATGCTGTTGCCTTGTTGGTGATGCTGTTGCCCTTTTGGTGATGCTATAGCCCTGTTGGTGATGCTGTTGCCCTGTTGGTGATGCTATAGCCTTGTTGGTGATGCTGTTGCCCTGTTGGTGATGCTATTGCCCTGTTGGTGATGCTGTTGCCCTGTTGGTGATGCTGTTGCCCTGTTGGTGATGCTGTTGTCTTGTTGGTGATGCTATAGCCCTGTTGGTGATGCTGTTGCCCTGTTGGTGATGCTGTTGCCCTGTTGGTGATGCTGTTGCCCTTTTGGTGATGCTGTTGCCCTGTTGGTGATGCTGTTGCCTTGTTGGTGATGCTGTTGCCTTGTTGGTGATGCTGTTGCCCTTTTGGTGATGCTGTTGCCCTGTCGGTGATGCTATAGCCTTGTTGGTGATGCTGTTGCCCTGTTGGTGATGCTGTTGCCCTTTTGGTGATGCTGTTGCCCTGTTGGTGATGCTGTTGCCCTTTTGGTGATGCTGTTGCCCTTTTGGTGATGCTGTTGCCCTGTTGGTGATGATGTTGCCTTGTTGGTGATGCTATAGCCCTGTTGGTGATGCTGTTGCCCTGTTGGTGATGCTATAGCCCTGTTGGTGATGCTGTTGCCCTTTTGGTGATGCTGTTGCCCTGTTGGTGATGCTGTTGCCCTGTTGGTGATGCTGTTGCCCTTTTGGTGATGCTGTTGCCCTGTTTGTGATGCTGTTGCCTTGTTGGTGATGCTGTTGCCCTTTTGGTGATGCTGTTGCCCTGTTGGTGATGCTATAGCCTTGTTGGTGATGCTGTTGCCCTGTTGGTGATGCTGTTGCCCTTTTGGTGATGCTGTTGCCCTGTTGGTGATGCTGTTGCCCTTTTGGTGATGATGTTGCCCTTTTGGTGATGATGTTGCCCTGTTGGTGATGCTGTTGCCTTGTTGGTGATGCTATAGCCCTGTTGGTGATGCTGTTGCCCTGTTGGTGATGCTATTGCCCTGTTGGTGATGCTGTTGCCCTGTTGGTGATGATATTGCCCTGTTGGTGATGCTGTTGCCTTGTTGGTGATGCTATAGCCCTTTTGGTGATGCTGTTGCCCTGTTGGTGATGCTGTTGCCCTGTTGGTGATGCTGTTGCCTGTTGGTGATGCTGTTGCCCTGTTGGTGAGGCTATAGCCTTGTTGGTGATGCTTTTGCCCTGTTGGTGATGCTGTTGCCCTTTTGGTGATGATGTTGCCCTGTTGGTGATGCTGTTGCCCTTTTGGTGATGCTATAGCCCTGTTGGTGATGCTATAGCCCTGTTGGTGATGCTGTTGCCCTTCTGGTTATGCTATAGCCCTGTTGGTGATGCTATAGCCCTGTTGGTAATGCTGTTTCCCTGTTGGTGATGCTGTTGCCCTGTTGGTGATGCTGTTGCCCTTTTGGTGATGCTGTTGCCCTGTTGGTGATGCTGTTGCCCTTTTGGTGATGCTGTTGCCCTTTTGGTGATGCTGTTGCCCTTTTGGGGATGCTATAGCTATGTTATTTATAGAGGTTGTTAATGTGAGTGTTGGTCTGGATCTGTTTTCATGTATGGAAGAATGTACAGTACCAGTCAAAGGTTTGGACACTCCTACTCATTCAAGGGTTTTTCTTTATTTTTACTATTTTCTACATTGTAGAATATAAGTGAAGACATCAAAACTATGAAATAACACATATGGAATCATGTAGTAACCAAATAAGTGTTAAACAAATCAAAATATATTTGAGATTTGAGATTCTTCAAATAGCCACCCTTTGCCTTGATGACAGCTTTGCATACTCTTGGCATTCTCTCAACCAGCTTCATGAGGTAGTCACCTGGAATGCATTTCAATTAACAGGTGTGCCTTCTTAAAAGTTAATTTGTGGAATTTCTTTCCTTCTTAATGCTTTTTAGCCAATCAGTTGTGTTGTGACAAGGTAGGAGGGGTATACAGAATATAGCCCTATTTGGTAAAATACCAAGTCCATATAATGGCAAGAACAGCTCAAATTAGCAAAGAGAAACGACAGTCCATTATTACTTTAAGACATGAAGGTCAGTCAATATGGAAAATGTCAAGAAATTTGAAAGTTTATTCAAGTGGAGTTGCAAAAACCATCAAGCGCTTTGATGAAACTGGCTCTCATGAGGACCGCGACAGGAATGGAAGACCCAGAGTTAACTATGCTGCAGATGATAAGTTCAGTAGAGTTACCAGCCTCAGAAATTGCAACGCAAATAAATGCTTCACAGAGTTCAAGTAACAGACACATCTCAACATCAGCCATTCAGAGGGGACTGTGTGAATCAGGCCTTCATGGTCGAATTGCTGCAAAGAACCCACTAAAAAATTACACCAATAAGAAGAAGAGACCTGCTTGGGCCAAGAAACATGAGCAATGGACATTAGACCGGTGGAAATTTGTCCTTTGGTCTGGAGTCCAAATTTGAGATTTTTGGTTCCAATCGCCGTGGCTTCGTGAGATGCGGTGTGGGTGAACGGATGATCTCCGCATGTGTATTTCCCACCGTAAAGCATGGAGGAGGATGTGTTATGGTGTGGGGGTGCTTTGCTGGTGACACTGTCTGTGATTTATTTAGAATTCAAGGCACACTTAACCAGCATGGCTACCACAGCATTCTGCAGCGATACGCCATCCCATCTGGTTTGGGCTTAGTGGGACTATCATTTGTTTTTAAACAGGACAATGACCCAACAGACCTCCAGACTGTGTAAGGGCTATTTTACCAAGAAGGAGAGTGATGGAGTTCTGCATCAGATGACCTGGCCTCCACAATCCCCCGACCTCAACCCAATTGACATGGTTTGGGATGAGTCGGACCACAGAGTGAAGGAAAAGCAGCCAACAAGTGCTCAGCATACGTGGGAACTCCTTCAAGACTGTTTGCATTCCAGGTGAAGCTGGTTGAGAGAATGCCAAGGGTGTGCAAAGCTGTCATCAAGGCAAAGGGTGGCTATTTGAAGATTCTTAAATATAAAATATGCTTTGATTTGTTTAACACTTTTTTATTTACTACATGATTCCATATGTGTTATTTCATAGTTTTGATGTCTTCACTATTATTCTACAATGTAGAAAATAGTAAAAAATAAAGAAAAACCAAACCCTTGAATGAGTAGGAGTGTCCAAACCTTTGACTGGTACTGTATGTTTATATGGCTCTAGAAAGAGAGACAGTATGTTTGTATAAAGACATTTACTGGCTCTTTCCCTCTCCAATAATATATGTGTGTTTTCAAGCACCTACAGTACGTTTTGTGTGCACACAAGTTTTCTCTAAAACATGAATCACTTCTTCAAAGTCACAGTCAGACAAAGTCAGTCCGGACATGTTCCAGACAGACAGAATGATGGAAGAGACATGAAGGAGGTGTGTGTGTGTGTGTGTGTGTGTGTGTGTCTGTGTGTGTGTGTGTGTGTGTGTGTGTGTGTGTGTGTGTGTGTCATTGTAAGTCAAGTTGCAGAGACTCCTGAGTAGAAGTCATCTCAGATTGGGTATCAGCCCCTGCCCTCTCCTGTCCTCTGTTTGGCTGCAGACTGACTGCCACACACACTGCCACACACACTGCCACACACACTGCCACACACACACTGCCACACACACACTGCCACACACACACTGCCACACACACTGCCACACACACTGCCACACACACACTGCCACACACACTGCCACACACACTGCCACACTCGAACACCAGATTTTGTCTAATAGATTTCGTCCAAGTTCAGTTAAAAACTGGAAACGACCTGAAAGAGACAAAAATTACTTTAAATTACTGAATATTCAGTGGAGGATGAAACATTTAGTGTTTGCATAGATACTGTAAGCTCTAATAGGTTATTGTATGAAGAATGCGTTGACATTGTGTGAATGACCTAAACTTATTGAAAGTGACAGGCTACTTCAAATGATGGATGATTCAGTGTGGATAATAGACATAGAGGAGTCGTAATATCTTATTGAATTGAAGAATGCAATAAAGTTTACGGTTGTCTCAATGTATTATAATGGCAGAAATAGCCCCATAGAATCTGTAGGATTTAGCAGTAATGGGTCTCTAATGCCATGTGACATCTTTATTTATATTTCTAGTCCCACAGAAAATTACTACCCTGGTCTCATACTGTAGTGCTGTATTCAACTCTTCTGAGGGGAGTTACTGATTTAAATGAATGTAAAAACATAAACCTAGAGTACGTTGAGGGGAGCTACTGATTTAAATGAATGTAAAAACAAATAGAACAAATATGTAGTTAGGAGGTAACAAGGTGTTACAAGGTTTTCTTCTGGCAGTAATGATATTCTTAATTAATAAAAAAATTAAAATATTTGTGCTCAGGAGAAGACCGTCCCAGGGAGAATGTGGTGGGCAGCACAGCGGACGGCCAGGCGGCGAACGGCGGGGCACCGGGGGCGGAGCCTGCTACGGGGAGGCGGAGACTTCGCTGCTGCATCAAAATCACGGCCGTACAGGTTCAGAAGGTGCTGTGGGGCGTTGCCATGGTGATGTGCGTGTGCTCGTCATGGGCCGGGTCCACCCAGCTGGCCAAGCTCACCTTTAAGCAGGTAAAGAACCTGACGGAAGCTACATGCTCTAAACGTAACACATACACACACTCAAACTCAGATTCACACGATCCACAACGGAGTGCTAGCAAGTGGCAGATGAAACATGTTAATAAGAATGTTAAAGTCCTTTGTTTTGTTGTGGATACCCAGTTCGACGCTCCCTTCACCCTCACCTGGTTCGCCACCACCTGGAACTGCCTGTTCTTCCCCCTCTACTACATTGGACACCTGTGGAAGAGCCCCGAGAGACAGACCCCCAGACAGAGGTTCAGGTAATCAATCAATCAAATACAATGGATTTATACTGTTTACATCAACTGTTGTCCTAAAGGTTCATCAACGGACACCAGGGGACAAAGAAGGAGTGAAAAAAACTATTTCAGACTGCATTGAGAGGCGTAGCGGAGTATCATGGAATTGCCAAATATAGCCTTGTTGTGATATATAAGCATTGTACCAAGTTTATGCATCATAATAGTGGCTCTGGTGTTTCATGATGGCTGTGGGTTTAATATTACCTCTGGTTGTCTAAAAGTCTAGGTAAAAAGTCATTACTTTCCAAAGTTAAGTGGGAAGTGTAGTGTGTTGAACAGCAGCAGTCTAGTTGAATAAAAGCCAGCGCCTACAGTTAGATCAGCTTAGTCACATGACGTGCTCTTCCTCTGAGAGAAATCCCTTATCTCTATAACCCACTGGGCTGCTGATGCACACACATTGAGGTGTGTGTGTGTATGTGCGTGTGTGTGCGTGTGAGTGCGTGTGTGTGCATACGTGCCTGCATGCCTGTGAGTGCTTCCAGTCGTGCGCTCATGCTCGTACGTGTGTGTCTGTGTGTGCGTGTGTGTGCGTGTGTGTCGGAGCTTCTAAAAGTGCTTATGCAAGGATCTGGTTCTGGGCTCTCCCTGCTCCCCTGGCTCTGACTGTGTGGCCTGCATACTGAACAGCCTTTATGATGTTAGCTTTCTAACACTGAGGAAGCAGGGCGCGTGTTATACCATAGTCTGGTCTAATGTATTGAGAAAGCAGGGCTTGTGTTATACCATAGTCTGGTCTAATGTATTGAGAAAGCAGGGCTTGTGTTATACCATAGTCTGGTCTAATGTATTGAGAAAGCAGGGCTTGTGTTATACCATAGTCTGGTCTAATGTATTGAGGAAGCAGGGCGCGTGTTATACCATAGTCTGGTCTAATGTATTGAGGAAGCAGGGCTTGTGTTATACCATAGTCTGGTCTAATGTATTGAGGAAGCAGGGCTTGTGTTATACCATAGTCTGGTCTAATGGTAGCTCCCCTGATTCTGGACTACATATCGACCTGGGCCACTCTCTATCTGTCCCCCTCTACCTAGTGGCTACGTCCCAAATGGTACCCTATTCCCTTTACAGTGCACATATTTTGACCAGGGATCATAGGGCTCCGGTCAAAACTAGAGCACTAGGCCCTGGTTAAGGGTAATGCACTGTAGGGAATAGGGTACCATTAGGGACACATCCTGCTCTCCCGTCCCTCTGTCCTTTCATAAAACAAATGAAATATGAACAGAGTTCTGATCTCCTGGAAAATGCAGGGGCTGGAGAGCAGCTTTAGCGAGGCTGAAATGTGGAATGCACTGCTTTGTGGGAGATGAGGAGAGACTTCAGTGAAGCTGCCAGATGCTCTCTCCTCTCCTCTCCTCTCCTCTCCCAGACTCTCCTCTCCTGGCCTAAAGCAGCCCTGCCCTAGCATGTGTTAGTCCACACAGTGGGTGGAAGAGCTGGCACCAGTCCACATTACATAACAGATACATGACAATATGGCAGACGCCAATCGCAGTTGTCATCGGGATTCAATATGATTGCAGGTTGTCGACAATGTGGCTTTTGAAGGCAATGTTCCATATTTACGGAGATCCCATTCACGGTAAACGCTGCATATGATGGCTCAATCGGAAATTGTCTTTAAAAGGCTGCATTGTTGACAACATGAAAACAGATTGAATCCCGGCCTTAATCTGGTGCTTGAGTTTAGTTCCAGGCTGAAGTCCAGGGCTTAGGTTTTAGAGATCCTTGATGAAAACCGGCTCCAGAGCGCTCAGGGCCTCAGACTGGGGCGAAGGTTCACCTTCCAACAGGACAATGACCCTAAGCACACAGCTAAGACAACACAGGAGTGGCTTCGGGACAAGTCTCTGAATGTCCTTGAGTGGCCCAGCCAGAGCCCGGACTTGAACCCAATCGAACATCTCTGGAGAGACCTGAAAATAGCTGTGCAGCGACGCTCCCCATCCAACATGACAGAGCTTGAGAGGATCTGCAGAGAAGAATGGGGGAAACTCCCCAAATACAGGTGTGCCAAGCTTGTAGCGTCATACCCAAGAAGACTCGAGGCTGTAATCGCTGCCAAAGTTGCTTCAACAAAGTACTGAGTAAAGGGTCTGAATACTTATGTAAATGTGATATTTAAGTTTTTTATATGTAATACATTTGCAAAAATGTCTAAAAACCTGTTTTTGCTTTGTCATTATGGGGTATTGTGTGTAGATTGATGAGGCAATTTTTGATGAGGCTGTAACAAAATTTCAGAATGCACTGTACAGTATAATTATAGATATATATACTGTATATATACAGTATATATGTATTTTTTTTTACATATCGAAAAAAAGGTCAAAGTATCAATATAATATCGTCCAAAATAATATTGTGATAAGTAACTGTATCGGTTTCCCCCATCACTATCATATACTATGTATACTAACACTAACATGTGATTCTGTGTTTGTGTTTGTTTAAATGTACGTGTACCTGTGTGTGCACCTTTTTGTGTGTGTGTGCATGTGTGTGCGTGCATGCATGCCTGTGTGTGATCATCTGTGTGTGTTCCTCTATAGGGAGTGTTGTCGGTTCTTCGGGGACGACGGGCTGACAGCCAAGGTGTTCTTCAGTAAGGTGGCTCCGTTCGGCTTGCTGTGGATCCTCACCAACTATCTGTACCTACAGGTACTGTGCTGCTTTCCCCTCAACCTGGGATGTGTGTGTGTGTGTGTGTGTGTGTGTGTGTGTGTGTGTGTGTGTGTGTGTGTGTGTGTGTGTCAGGTTAGGGACTGTGACAGTATTGTATAGTGACTGCAGGTGTAACAGGCGTCGCTGTGCTTAGCAGTATAGCTTCCTTCACCGTCCCTGTCCCCTTACTGGACTCAAACTATTGACCCTCTGCTTCAAAAACACACGTGACAACATCTTAGCCGACTACGCCACCGAAAATCTAGCAATTGGGCGAAGTGGCTCATTTTAAGCTGTGGCATGTGATCTTGTCTCTAACGCAGGCCCTGAGGAAGATCAACACTACAGACGTGTCAGCTCTGTTCTGCTGCAACAAGGCCTTCGTATTCCTTCTCTCCTGGATCGTACTGAGAGACCGCTTCATGGGCGTCAGGGTGAGTTACTCTGCGTGTGGGTCTGTGTGTGTGTGTGTGTGTGTGTGTGTGTGTGTGTGTGTGTGTGTGTGTGTGTGTGTGTGTGTGTGTGTGTGTGTGTGTGTGTGTGTGTGTATGTGTGTGTGCGTGTGTGTTTAACGCACAAAGTCTGTCAGGAGATGTCCTGGGAACCTACGAAGAGAGATATCATTCTGACTGGAGATTCCTCCAGGTATGAGTAGATGAGAGTTCATTTCATGGGTAGATAAAAATGTCCCCTTTCTTTATCTTGTAGAACACTGACTCAGTCTCAGTTGAACTAGCTAGGTCCTACCTAATTATGACCACAGACTCAGTTTCAGTTGAACTAGCTATGTCCTACCGAATTATGACCACAGACTCAGTTTCAGTTGAACTAGATAGGTCCTACCTAATTATGACCACAGACTCAGTTTCAGTTGAACTAGATAGGTCCTACCTAATTATGACCACAGACTCAGTTTCAGTTGAACTAGCTAGGTCCTACCTAATTATGACCACAGACTCAGTTTCAGTTGAACGAGCTAGGTCCTACCTAATTATGACCACAGACTCAGTTTCAGTTGAACTAGCTAGGTCCTACCTAATTAAGACCACAGACTCAGTTTCAGTTGAACTAGCTAGGTCCTACCTAATTATGACCACAGACTCAGTTTCAGTTGAACTAGATAGGTCCTACCTAATTAAGACCACAGACTCAGTTTCAGTTGAACTAGCTAGGTCCTACCTAATTATGACCACAGACTCAGTTTCAGTTGAACTAGCTAGGTCCTACCTAATTATGACCACAGACTCAGTTTCAGTTGAACTAGCTAGGTCCTACCTAATTAAGACCACAGACTCAGTTTCAGTTGAACTAGCTAGGGCCTACCTAATTATGACCACAGACTCAGTTTCAGTTGAACTAGCTAGGTCCTACCTAATTAAGTTAGAGCAGTAATTAACTGTGTGTCCCTGATTCCCTGTTCTAGTGGGATTTAACCTGGATGAACCAGGGGCTAATTGCTCCCTGCCTCCCAGACTCTGACACTTCCTTTCTATTAAAACCTCTCTTTGTTGGAGCCTAGGTTACATCACAAATGGCAACCTATTTCCTTTATAGTGCACTACTTTTGACCAGAGTGATATGTGCCCTGGTCAAAGGTAGTACTACATAGGAAATAGGTTGCCATTTGAGACGCAGCCTAAACCTTCTCTGTTCTGGAGCCCTGTGTTCCCCAAAGGAATGAAGAGGATTCAGTAAGAAGAGTTGAGGGCATGGAGAGCAGACCTGAGTTCAGAAGAGTTGAGGGCATGGGGAGCAGACCTGGGTTCAGAAGAGTTGAGGGCATGGAGAGCAGACCTGGGTTCAGAAGAGTTGAGGGCATGGAGAGCAGACCTGGGTTCAGAAGAGTTGAGGGCATGGAGAGCAGACCTGGGTTCAGAAGAGTTGAGGGCATGGAGAGCAGGCCTGGGTTCAGAAGAGTTGAGGGCATGTAGAGCTGACCTGGGTTCAGAGTTGAGGGCATGGAGAGCAGACCTGGGTTCAGAGTTGAGGGCATGGAGAGCAGGCCTGGGTTCAGAAGAGTTGAGGGCATGGAGAGCAGACCTGGGTTCAGAGTTGAGGGCATGGAGAGCAGACCTGGGTTCAGAGTTGAGGGCATGGAGAGCAGACCTGGGTTCAGAAGAGTTGAGGGCATGTAGAGCTGACCTGGGTTCAGAGTTGAGGGCATGGAGAGCAGACCTGGGTTCAGAGTTGAGGGCATGGAGAGCAGGCCTGGGTTCAGAAGAGTTGAGGGCATGGAGAGCAGGCCTCGGTTCAAAAACTATTTTAAGTATTTTAAATACTGTTTACAGTTTTGGAACTATTCCATTAAGCCAGGTAAACTCAATCAAGTTTTGGGCATTCAGAAGATAATCTGTACTGCAGTGCAGAAAAAAACATTTGCTTTCAAGTGGATGTAACTGCTCCGTCAGGGCTGCGGGATATTTCATTAAGGGTTATTGTTAGATGATTGTTAATGAACTTGGACCTTGGCGTCACTCTGCGAGAGAGTTTGTCAAATTAACAATGTACCTTGCTGCACCAAAGGTATTCTGAAAAGTAACTATAAGTAAGTTGCTGGATAGAACCAAGCTAAGGATGTCCTGGCTGGCTGAGAGTTCCCTTCTCTCTACAGCGGTACCGAAAAACCTAATGTGGAAATTGAAGTGTGTCCTTCTCTCTACAGCGGTACTGAAAAGCCTAATGTGGAAACTGAAGTGTGTCCTTCTCTCTACAGTGGTACTGAAAAGCCTAATGTGGAAACTGAAGTGTGTCCTTCTCTCTACAGCGGTACTGAAAAGCCTAATGTGGAAACTGAAGTGTGTCCTTCTCTCTACAGCGGTACTGAAAAGCCTAATGTGGAAACTGAAGTGTGTCCTTCTCTCTACAGCGGTACTGAAAAGCCTAATGTGGAAACTGAAGTGTTTTATTTATTTTTTTGTATTTTTATTTTTTTCACCTTTATTTAACCAGGTAAGGCAGTTGAGAACAAGTTCTCATTTACAACTGCGACCTGGCCAAGATAAAGCAAAGCAGTGCAATAAAAACAACAACACAGAGTTACATATGGGGTAAACAAAACATAAAGTCAAAAATACAACAGAAAATATATATACAGTGTGTGCGAATGTAGTAAGTTATGGAGGTAAGGCAATAAATAGGCTATAGTGCAAAATAATTACAATTAATATTAACACTGGAATGATAGATGTGCAAGAGATGATGTGCAAATAGAGATACTGGGGTGCAAATGAGCAAAATAAATAACAATATAGGGATGAGGTAGTTGGGTGGGCTAATTTCAGATGGGCTAAGATGAGCTAAGATAAGGCGGGGATTTGCCTAGCAGTGATTTATAGATGGCCTGGAGCCAGTGGGTTTGGCGACGAATATGTAGTGAGGACCAGCCAACAAGAGCGTACAGGTCACAGTGGTGTGTAGTGTATGGGGCTTTGGAGACAAAACGGATGGCACTGTGATAGACTACATCCAATTTGCTGAGTAGAGTGTTGGAGGCTATTTTGTAAATGACATCGCCGAAGTCAAGGATCGGTAGGATAATCAGTTTTACGAGGGCATGTTTGGCAGCATGAGTGAAGGAGGCTTTGTTGCGAAATAGGAAGCCAATTCTAGATTTAACTTTGGATTGGAGATTCTTAATGTGAGTCTGGAAGGAGAGTTTACAGTCTAACCAGACACCTAGGTATATGTAGTTGTCCACATACTCTAGGTCAGACCCGTCGAGAGTAGTGATTCTAGTTGGGTGGGCGGGTGCAAGCAGCGTTCGATTGAGGAGCATGCATTTAGTTTTAGAGTCGAAAGCCTTGGCCAGGTCGATGAAGACGGCTGCACAGTACTGTCTGTTATCGATCGCGGTTATAATATCATTTAGGACCTTGAGCATGGCTGAAGTGCACCCATGACCAGCTCGGAAACCAGATTGCATAGCGGAGAAGGTACGGTGGGATACGAAATGGTCGGTGATCTGTTTGTTAACTTGGCTTTCAAAAACTTTCGAAAGGCAGGGCAGGATGGATATAGGTCTGTAACAGTTTGGATCTAGAGTGTCACCCCCTTTGAAGAGGGGGATGACCGCGGCAGCTTTCCAATCTCTGGGGATCTCAGACGTTACGAAAGAGAGGTTGAACAGGCTATTAATAGGGATTGCGACAATTTCGGCGGCTAGTTTTAGAAAGAAAGGGTCCAGATTGTCTAGCACAGATGATTTGTAGGGGTCCAGATTTTGCAACTCTTTCAGAACATCAGCTGTCTGGATTTGTGTGAAGGAGAAGCGGGGGGGCATGGGCAAGTTGCAGCGGAGGGTGCAGAGCTGGTGGCCGGGGTAGTGGTAGCCAGGTGGAAAGCATGGCCAGCCGTAGCAAAATGCTTGTTGAAATTCTCGATTATTGTAGATTTATCGGTGGTGACAGTGTTTCCTAGCCTCAGTGCAGTGGGCAGATGGGAGGAGGTGCTCTTATTCTCCATGGACTTTACAGTGTCCCAAAACTTTTTGGAGTTAGTGCTACAGGATGCAAATTTCTGTTTGAAAAAGTTAGCCTTTGCTTTCCTAACTACTTGTGTATATTGGTTCCTAACTGTTGCCGCTTTCCATGTCTGTTGTCTGTAACTTGTGAGGTGTGGAAACACTTTGTTGCTTTTATGAATTTTGTCTTGCTGCTTTTTGTTCTATGTTGCTCTGTCTGTATGCTACGTCTTGCTTGTCCTATGTTGCTATGTCTGTATGCTATGTCTTGTTCTATGTTGTTATTGTCTATATTGTAATTGTTTTTAATAACCTGCCCAGGGACTGCGGTTGAAAATTAGCCGGCTGGCTAAAACCGGCACTTTTACTGAAATGTTGATTAATGTGCAAAAAAATAAACTCAAACTCAACTCAACTCAACTTCCCTGAAAAGTTGCATATCGCGGGGGCTATTTGATGCTAATGCAGTACGCCACAGGATGTTTTTGTGCTGGTCAAGGGCAGTCAAGTCTGAGGAGAACCAGGGGCTATATCTGTTCTTAGTTCTGTATTTTTTGAATGGGGCATGTTTATTTACGATTGAGAGGAAATTACTTTTAAAGAACAACCAGGCATCCTCTACTGACGGAATGAGATCTATATCCATCCAGGATACCTGGGCCAGGTCAATTAGGAAGGCTTGCTCGCTAAAGTGTTTTAGGGATCGTTTGACAGTGATGAGGGGTGGTCGTTTGACCGCGGACCCGTTACGGACGCAGGCAATAAGGCAGTGATTGCTGAGATCCTGGTTGAAGACAGCGGAGGTGTATTTAGAGGGTAAATTAGTCAGGATGATATCTATGAGGGTGCCCATGTTTACAGATTTAGGTGTTGTACCTGGTAGGTTTGTTGATAATTTGTGTGAGATTGAGGGCATCTAGTTTGGATTGTAGGATGGCCGGGGTGTTAAGCATATCCCAATTTAGGTCACCAAGCAGTACGAACTCTGAGGATAAATGGGGGGCAATCAATTCACATATGGTGTCCAGGGCACAGCTGGGGGCTGAGGGGGGTCTGTAGCAAGCGGCAACAGTGAGACTTATTTCTGGAAAGGTGGATTTTTAGAAGTAGGAGCTCAAACTGTTTGGGCACAGACCTGGATAGTATGATAGAGCTCTGCAGGCTATCTCTACAGTAGATTGCAACTCCACCCCCTTTGGCAGTTCTATCTAGACGTAAAATGTTATAGTTGGGGATGGAAATTTCTGAATTTTTGGTGGCCTTCCTAAGCCAGGATTCAGACACTGCTAGAACATCAGGGTTGGCGGAGTGTGCTAACGCAGTGAATAACTCAAACTTAGGAAGGAGACTTCTGATATGAACATGCAGAAAAACAATCATTTTACGGTTACAGAAGTCAACAAATGATAGCTCCTGGGGAGTAGGAGGGATACTGAGGGCTGCAGGGCCTGGGTTAGCCTCTACATCACCAGAGGAACAGAGGAGGAGTAGAATAAGAATACGGCTAAAGGCTTTAAGAACTGGTCTTCTAGTGCGTTGGGTACAGAGAATAAAGGGGGCAGATTTCCGGGCGTTGTAGAAAAGATTCAGGGCATTCTGTACAGAAAAGGATATGGAAGGATATTAGTACAGTTGAGGTAAACCTAAGCGTTGGGTAACAATAAAAGAGATAGCATCACTGGAGGCACGGATTGAGCCGGTCTCGGCGTGTATGGGGGGTGGAACAAGGGAACGATTTGAGGCAGTTTGAGAGGGACTTGGGTTTTTACAGTGAAATTGTATAATAAGAACTAGCTGGAACAGCAATAAGCAAGGCATATTGACATGGGAGAGAGGCATAAAGCAATCACAGGTGTTATTAGAGAGAGCTAAGACAACAACTGGTAATGGCGATAAAGTTTGGGCTGAGGCTAAACAGAATAAACAGGACAGGGTACCGTGTAAAGGAACAGTCCAGCAGACATCAGCTGTGCAGCTGAGTGATCATAAGGTCCAGTGAACAGCAATATGGGAGTCCGAGAGCAGTTTGAAATTGGTGCTACAGCACAGGCTAGCAGGAAGCACAGTTGTAGTTTGCGTGTGCTAGCGGGCCGGGGCTAGCAGATGGATCTTCGTGGTCGACGTCGTAACGGGAAGCCTGTTAAAACCACATCAGACGATTTCATCGGCAAACCAGTCGTGTTGGATCGGCGGGGCTCAGTGTCAACACTAGGAGGTCCCGTCCGGTTGACAGAGAGGTAGATAGCCGGGAGATGGGCCTGGCTCGAGGCTAGCTCGAGGCTAACTGGTGCTTGCTAAGGGGCAATGGTAATTAGCCAACAACAGGTTGCAGCTAGCTGTGTCCTTGTAATGACATTATTTATATATGATCCTCTTCTGAACTGGAACAGTTTGCTCTCAGAGCGATAGAGAAGACAGAAATGAGTGTTGATGTAGAGCGGGATTCCCGGGTCGCCAGTGGGACCCGACAGAGAAGTGTGCGGCGCGGTCGGAATGGTTCACGCTGCAGGCAGGCACCGGGCGGTCAGAAAGACACATTCAGGACGAAAATATTATTTTACACCCGCAAATGATTGTATAATGGTTGTATCGCCATTTTAAATGTGTTGCGAATTGGTTATAAAACCACTTATCTATCACATGAATCCCTCTCTGTCATTCTGGCTGCTTGTGTCCCCCCCCACCTCTAACTGGGGCTGACTTTACACAACCGGCTCGCACGGATGCTTCAAACAGTGGCGGCAAAGACAATCCTCCATGTCATTTAGTTTGTGTAAGCAATTATCAGCTTGCATTTCTCACTGGAAAGTATGTTATTAATCCTTTTCTAAAGGTAATGAAATAATGGTAATATGACTGGGCAATAGTCAGCCTATTAATAGCCTTTCCCTTCTCTTAGTTAGAGTTGAGATGACCCACATTTTCTAAGTGACTTTTTGTCTGGGCTACTTCAAATGAGTTTGTTTACACTGGAGTTTGTTTTAATAAAATGACTTTATTCCAACCAGCAAATGTCTTATGAAATTATGCATTCATTGCACAATATAATGCATAAAATGGTGGTTTTGAAGATGTGTAATTTTAACATTGTGGGACTGGGCAGGAGCTGGAAGAGATCTGGCGGGAGCAGGTGGGATGTCGGCAAAAAAAAACCTGTGGGCGCGGTATGAAATCTCGTGGGAGCGGGCTCAAACTCATTTGAAGCAGCCCAGACAAAAAGTCACGGTACCAAAAAATGTGTCCCGCACAGTCCTGTCTTGATGAACCTGTAGCCTAGATTTAGAACTCCCAAACTAGGTCCCATGCAGTCCCCTTATTCAAAAAGTGCCTCAGAGTAGAAAGGCTGATTTAGCATCAGGTCCCCCTGTCCATATAATCATATTCATTATGATCTCAAAGGTCAAACTGATCCTAGATCAGCCCTCCTATTCTGAGAAGTTCAGGTCTCTCTTGTTCAGGTCTCTCTTGTTCAGGTCTCTCTTGTTCAGGTCTCTCTTGTTCAGGTCTCTCTTGTTCAGGTCTCTCTTGCAAAATACATTTTATCTCACTGTGACTAATCCGGATAAATGAATGAATGTGTGTATGTACTGTATGTGTGAATGACTAGAGGGAAGGTCTGGAAGGAAAACAGCTAATCTGAATGTCTCCCTCGCTCTCTCTCGCTCTCCCTCCCGTCATTATCCCTCACTACCCCCGTCTGTGATGAAAGCTCTGAGTAATCCTCCTATTTCTTTCTCTCTCTCTCTCTCCCCCATCTCTCTCCTGTCTCCTCTCCCTCCTCCCTCCTCTCTCCCTCATCCCTACTCTCTCTCTCTCTAATTCTCTCTCCCTCTAATTCTCTCTCTCTCCCTCCTCTCTCCCTCTCTCTCTCTAACTCTCACTCTCGCTCTCTCTCTCTCTCTGACTGGTGATGGATATTGCAGTGTTTTGATGTCTGCAGTAATGCAGAGGATCATGGATGGGCTTTCCTTCAAATGAAAATGAAGAGTGAGGGAGAGAGAAGGGGAGAGGGTACGAGGGGGAGAGGCTGGGGAGAGTCAGATCATCCCTCTGAAGTATGGCAGTGTTCTGGTACTTAGCTTGCAGATGGCTCGGGGCCCCAGGGCTATTTCCTGGGTGAGGTGGGTGGATAGCTGTCAGTAGGAGATGCTATATAAGGGATGGCATCTCTCCCATTCTGTACGTACAGCGCCTTCAGAAAGTATTTATACCCCTTGACTTACTCTACATTTTGTTGTGTTACAGCCTGAATTCAAATCTACACATAGACATGTCTAATTGCATTTATTGCATTGCGAATAAGGCTGTAACGTAACAAAATGTGGAAAACAGTCATGGGGTCTGAATACTTTCCGAATGAACTGTATGTACAGGTATCTGCCAAAATAAAGGAAACACCAACATAAAGTGTCTTAATAGGGCGTTGGGCCACCACGAGCCAGAACAGCTTCAATGTGCTTTGGCACAGATTCTACAAGTGTCTGGAACTCTATTGGAGGTATCCGACACCATTCTTCCACGAGAAATTACATAATTTGGTGATTTGTTGATGGTGGAAAACACTGTCTCAGGCGCGGCTCCAGAATCTCCCATAAGTGTTCAATTGGGTTGAGAACTGGTGACTGAGACGGCCATGACATATGGTTTACATCGTTTTCATGTTCAC
The DNA here is from genome assembly GCF_020615455.1 of Coregonus clupeaformis. Classification (NCBI taxonomy): domain Eukaryota; kingdom Metazoa; phylum Chordata; class Actinopteri; order Salmoniformes; family Salmonidae; genus Coregonus; species Coregonus clupeaformis. Next base: position 13,333,072 of record NC_059228.1, read on the forward strand.
CATTCAGTGACCACTCGTGCCCTGTGGATGGTGGCATTGTCATCCTATGGGGGCATAGCCATGGTAGCCAAAATAATGGCCAAAATAATGGCCTGCCCAGCATTTTTACACATGACCCTAAGCATGATGGGATGTTAATTGCTTAATTAACTCAGGAACCACACCTGTGTGGAAGCACCTGCTTTCAATATACTTTGTATCCCTCATTTACTCAAGTGTTTCCATTATTTTGGCAGTTATATCTCTGAGTGTATCTCCGAGTCCTGTATCTCCCTCCTGTAGTTTTATGTTGTTATGGAGAGGTGTGAGAGGTGTGAGAGTAACCTTGCCTAGGCTTTAGCTCAGCAAGGTAGCACAGCCTCCCTTGAGGCACACGAGACCCACCCAGGTTCTAACCCAATCAGTCACACACACATTTCTCCGCTGGAGTTTTGTATTTTAATTTAACCTTTATTAAACTCGGAAAGACCCTTGGGGTTAGAAACCTCTTCTGCGAGTGTGGCCTAGTGTTGTGGTGGAGTGGTGGGAGTGTGAGTGAGAGACTGCCTCAAACCCAGAGCACAGACCCAGTCTTGGTCCATTTCCCCATTCCCTGACCTTGGGTTTGCTGACACAGCAGTGTGTGAGAAAGGAAAACAAAAGGGTCAATTTCCCAGAAACCCATGCAGCAAAGCAGCAGGCTTCTCAGAGAAACTAATCTCGGTAGAAAGGTGACTGACCATAGAAATAAAATTACCATGTCAGCCATATTGAGTATACCCATGAGTGTTCCAGTCAGATTGCCATGGTATGAGGTGCGTTATATCTTCTAGTAATTATATTTCTATGTGACTGACATAGCTGGCATTCCTAGAGAATGGACATCCCCATTCAAGTCAACGTTGCGTAATGGGTTGAACTGGCAGGTCATTCTATATTTTATGTAGCTAAAGAGGTGACTGACAGGCAGGCAGCCTGCAATGCAGAAAGAGAGAGAGAGGGAGAAAGAGGGTGATATATAAACGAATTGGCGAGGCCACTAGAACAGTCTGCAGCACCCGGCCTCACTCTACTAGAATCTGAAGTCGATTGTCTACTGTTTGCTGATGATCTGGTGCTTCTGTCACCAACCAAGGAGGGCCTACAGCAGCACCTAGATCTTCTGCACAGATTCTCCCATACCTGGGCCCTGACAGTAAAGACAAATCGACTTCAGTAAGACAAAGATATTGGTGTTCCAAAAAAGGTCCAGTTGCCAGGACCACCAATACAAATTCCATCTAGAGACCGTTGTCTTAGAGCACACAAAAAAACTACACATACCTCAGCCTAAACATCAGCGCCACAGGTAACTTCCACAAAGCTGTGAACGCTCTGAGAGACAAGGCAAGAAGGGCCTTCTATGCCATCAAAAGGAACATAAAATTCAACATACCAATTAGGATCTTGCTAAAAATAATTGAATCAGTTATAGAACCCATTGCCCTTTATGGTTGTGAGGTCTGGGGTCCGCTCACCAACCAATAATTCACAAAATGGGACAAACACCAAATTGAGACTCTGCATGCAGAATTATGCAAAAATATCCATAAAAATAACGTAAAACACCAAATAATGCATGCAGAATAGAATTAGACCGATACTCGCTAATTATCAAAATCCAGAAAAGAGCCATTAAATTCTACAACCACCTAAAAGGAAGTGATTCCCAAACCTTCCACAACAAAGCCATCACCTATAGAGAGATGAACCTGGAGAAGAGTCCCCTAAGCAAGCTGGTCCTGGGGCTCTGTTCACAAACACAAACAGACCCCACAGAGCCCCAGGACAGCAACACAATTAGACCCAACCAAATCATGAGAAAACAAAAAGATAATTACACATTGAAAATAATTAACAAAAAAACAGAGCAAACTACAATGGTATTTGGCCCTAAACAGAGAGTACACAGTGGCAGAATACCTGACCACTGTGACTGACCCAAACTTAAGGAAAGCTGTGATAATGTACAGACTATGAGCATAGCCTTGCTATTGAGAAAGGCCGCTGTAGGCAGACCTGGCTTTCAAGAGAAGACAGGCTATGTGCACACTGCCCACAAAATGAGGTGGAAACTGAGCTGCACTTCCTAACCTCCTGCCAAATGTATGACCATATTAGAGACACATATTTCCCTCAGATTACACAGACCCATAAAGAATTAGAAAACAAACCCAATTTTGATAAACTCCCTTATCTACTGGGTGAAATACCACAGTGTGCCATCACAGCAGCAAGATTTGTGAACTGTTGCCACAAGAAAATGGCAACCAGTGAAGAACAAACACCACTGTAAATACAACCCATATTTATGTTGATTTATTTTGTACTTTAACTATTTGCACATAATATGATATTTGAAATGTCTTTATTATTTTGGAACTTTTGTGAGTGTAATGTTTACTGTTCATTTGGCTCTTTCCAGGTGTAACCAGTGCTTAATTTGAGCCACATCCTGCCGGAACAGGATCTGGCACATTTTTTGAAATGTTATTATGCGTTCCAGTACCTCAGAGCCCCCCAGGTCACCCACCTCTCACGACCACAGAGCCCCCAGGTCACCCCCCCTCACGACCTCAGAGCCACCCAGGTCACCCCCCTCTCACACTCACTTTTTGTTCCGGCACCTCCCGATTTACAAATGAAGCATCATGTTTAATCACAGGGATCGTTTGTCTTCCTGACACCTCTCTAATGCAGTGCTCTTCCACTCAGCTGGCCCAAGCCAAGTCCCTATTCAACTCACACACACACACACACACACAGCCCATCATTCCTTTCCTGCATGGTGGAGACTGTCTTTACTGATTGGAAAGCCACTGGGCCCTGGACCAGATAGTATCTGATTATCAGGACTGTGTTTGTGTTTGTGCAGGTGCTTGTGTGTGTTTGCATTGTGTTCACCATTACACCAGCAACATACATTACTGTGGGAGGGACCAGCTGGAGGAAAGGGAGGGGGAACAGCTGGAGGACAGGAAGAGGGAACAGCTGGAGGACAGATAGGGGGAACAGCTGGAGGACAGGGAGGGGGAACAGCTGGAGGACAGGGAGGGGGAACAGCTGGAGGACAGGGAGGGGGAACAGCTGGAGGAAAGGAAGGGGGAACAGCTGGAGGACAGGGAGGGGGAACAGCTGGAGGAAAGGGAGGGGGAACAGCTGGAGGAAAGGGAGGGTGAACAGCTGGAGGAAAGGGAGGGGGAACAGCTGGAGGAAAGGGAGGGGGAACATCTGGAGGAAAGGGAGGGGGAACAGCTGGAGGACAGGGAGGGGTGTCAGCTGCAGGAAAGGGGGGGAACAGCTGGAGGAAAGGGAGGGGGAACAGCTGGAGGAAAGGAAGGGGGAACAGCTGGAGGACAGGGAGGGGGAACAGCTGGAGGATAGGGAGGGGGAACGGCTGGAGGAAATGGAGGGGGAACGGCTGGAGGAAATGGAGGGGGAACGGCTGGAGGACAGGGAGGGGAATGGCTGGAGGAAAGGGAGGGGGAACGGCTGGAGGAAAGAGAGGGGGAACAGCTGGAGGACAGGGAGGGGGAACAGCTGGAGGACAGGGAGGGGGAACGGCTGGAGGAAAGAGAGGGGGTACAGCTGGAGGACAGGGAGGGGGAACAGCTGGAGGACAGGGAGGGGGAACGGCTGGAGGAAAGAGAGGGGGTACAGCTGGAGGACAGGGAGGGGGAACGGCTGGAGGAAATGGAGGAGGAACGGCTGGAGGACAGGGAGGGGGAACGGCTGGAGGACAGGGAGGGGGAACGGCTGGAGGAAAGAGGAGGGAACGGCTGGAGGACAGGGAGGGGGGAATACAGCTGGAGGACAGGGAGGGGGAACGGCTGGAGGACATGGAGGGGGAACGGCTGGAGGAAAGGGAGGGGGAACGGCTGGAGGAAAGGGAGGGGGAACGGCTGGAGGACAGGAAGAGGGGAGTGAAAGAGAGGGACACACATATAAACACACCCTGTCACTCTGACACACACAAGGCCATTGGGGCGTGAACCTGTTCAGTGCTACTGTAAGGTTCTCCGACCATAACTTACCTCACTCGCTGGGCTCAAGGCTGCTCCAGGTTTTACTACCTGTCTTAGGTTGTGTTCCAAATTATTCCCTTTATAGTGCACTACATTTGACCAGGGCCCAGGGGAATAGGGTGCCATTTGGGACACATCACACTTACTGATTGATGCTCTGATCTCAGACCAAGTATAAAGTAAATCAGAAGTGGATCCTGGTGTGTCAAGTCAACAGTGACTCTTCTTTCTCAGGAGGAAAATGTATCTGTGGTAGATTTAACTGCAGTTGACATACTTCTAGTTTCACTATGAATATATCCAGATTGAATTCAAAGTGAAAGAATTCAACCATTACCCTAACTATATATTAGCTTCATGTCCACATCCCGGTTCAACCCTAACAATCCCCTTCCTCCTTCTACACTATCCGATCCAATAACGTAAGCAGTGGGACTGCCCCGCTCCTTATGAAACCTACTAGGTGGTATATATTGTAATGTGTCCTCTCCACTTTTCCCTGTGCAGATCGTAGCGGCCATCTTTGCCATCGCTGGCATTGTGATGATGACGTACGCTGACGGTTTCCACAGCCACTCTGTCATGGGAATCACCTTTGTTGTGGCCTCCGCTTCAATGTCTGCACTCTACAAGGTAGGCTATGAACAAACACGCACACACACATTCACACGCACGCCCGCACGAACACACACACACACACACACACACACACAGGACGCATTTGTTTGCTTAACTGTTAGACATGGTATAGCCTTCTCTTAAAAGTCGTTTTTATCATATGAAGGACAACATCAAAGGAACACCTCATCCTTTGTGGTTGGAAGGGAGTGTGTCAGTTCTGACACCTTTTATGTATCTCCATTTTTCTTTTCATTCACCTATCTCCTTCAGTGAGATGAAGATGTACTCTAAACGTTTCAAAGAATGAATCCCCCAAACATCGTCCTTTATGAGATACAGATTAAGAGCAACGTTAGGTCTGATGAAAGGATTATTTGTGTATACAGGGACAGGCTCGCCAGGCTCCTTGTATTTGTTCCTTATATAATCAGGTGACAGGAGACTAGATTAGATATTATGAAATACTATGAAGCATTCTAAAACATCTGGGCTGGGCTAAAAGGGCCGCAATTGTGGTATCTAGTTTGGTGTTTAATTTGATAGACCTGCAGTACTTGATGTTCAGACTGTGACAGGCAGATCATTATAGTTTGAACAGACAGATGGATGGATGTGTGGGTATGTAGTTTTGGTGTTTAATTTGTGCATTGATAGGCCTCCAGAACCTGACATTCAGAGTCAGTATGATGGTCAAATTGATAGCCAGGTTGGACAGGCAGACAGACAGACAGATAGATTGATGGGTATATACACTGTATCGGCGTTTCCCAAGGGGTGCACGTTTTGGTTTTTGCCCTAGTACTACACAGCGGATTCAAATAATGAACTCATCATCAAGCTTTGATTATTTGAATCAGCTGTGTAGTGCTAGGGCAACAACCAAAATGTGCACCCCTTAGGGTCCCCAGATATATATAATGACTGCCTGTGGAGGACAGACAGACACAAAGAGGGGTTGATGGGTATATAAATATGGCTGCTCTGTGGTGTCTCCTGTTCTATAATATGGCTGCTCTGTGGTGTCTCCTGTTCTATAATATGGCTGCTCTGTGGTGTCTCCTGTTCTATAATATGGCTGCTCTGTGGTGCCTCCTGTTCTATAATATGGCTGTTCTGTGGTGTCTCCTGTTCTATAATATGGCTGGTCTGTGGTGTCTCCTGTTCTATAATATGGCTGGTCTGTGGTGTCTCCTGTTCTATAATATGGCTGGTCTGTGGTGTCTCCTGTTCTATAATATGGCTGCTCTGTGGTGTCTCCTGTTCTATAATATGGCTGTTCTGTGGTGTCTCCTGTTCTATAATATGGCTGCTCTGTGGTGTCTCCTGTTCTATAATACGGCTGGTCTGTGGTGTCTCCTGTTCTATAATATGGCTGCTCTGTGGTGCCTCCTGTTCTATAATATGGCTGCTCTGTGGTGTCTCCTGTTCTATAATATGGCTGCTCTGTGGTGTCTCCTGTTCTATAATATGGCTGCTCTGTGGTGTCTCCTGTTCTATAATATGGCTGTTCTGTGGTGTCTCCTGTTCTATAATATGGCTGGTCTGTGGTGTCTCCTGTTCTATAATATGGCTGGTCTGTGGTGTCTCCTGTTCTATAATATGGCTGTTCTGTGGTGTCTCCTGTTCTATAATATGGCTGGTCTGTGGTGTCTCCTGTTCTATAATATGGCTGCTCTGTGGTGTCTCCTGTTCTATAATATGGCTGCTCTGTGGTGTCTCCTGTTCTATAATATGGCTGCTTTGTGGTGTCTCCTGTTCTATAATATGGCTGTTCTGTGGTGTCTCCTGTTCTATAATATGGCTGGTCTGTGGTGTCTCCTGTTCTATAATATGGCTGTTCTGTGGTGTCTCCTGTTCTATAATATGGCTGGTCTGTGGTGTCTCCTGTTCTATAATATGGCTGGTCTGTGGTGTCTCCTGTTCTATAATATGGCTGCTTTGTGGTGTCTCCTGTTCTATAATATGGCTGTTCTGTGGTGTCTCCTGTTCTATAATATGGCTGTTCTGTGGTGTTTCCTGTTCTATAATATGGCTGCTCTGTGGTGTCCCCTGATCTATAATATGGCTGCTCTGTGGTGTCTCCTGTTCTATAATATGGCTGGTCTGTGGTGTCTCCTGTTCTATAATATGGCTGCTCTGTGGTGTCTCCTGTTCTATAATATGGCTGGTCTGTGGTGTCTCCTGTTCTATAATATGGCTGCTCTGTGGTGTCTCCTGTTCTATAATATGGCTGCTTTGTGGTGTCTCCTGCCCTGCTGTTACAATGGCCTAATGTGGTCAATAGACAGCGGTGGCAGAGTGCCAGGCCAGAGAGATGGTTGGCAGGTACTCCCTCTCTCTTTGGTCTGCCCGCATGTTCTCGTTAAGGGGTGGAAAGGGGGGTGGATTTATGAGGTGCCTACTGTACGTGATAAATCCACTCCCTCCCTCCTCTATCTCTTTCCCTGGATCACGGTCTCTCTCTCTCTCTCTCTCTCTCTCTCTCTCTCTCCATCTCTCTCTATCTCTCTCTCTCTCTCTGTCTCTCTCTCTCTCTGTCTCTCTCCACAGGTGCTTTTTAAAATGGTCCTGGGCAGTGCCAAGTTTGGGGAGGCAGCTCTCTTTCTGACGATCGTCGGGGGCGCTAATTTTGTGTTCATCAGCTTTGTGCCAGTCATCCTGTACTTCACCCATGTGGAATACTTTGGTTCTCCTGAGGACATCCCCTGGTTATACCTCTGTGGGGTAGCAGGCCTGCTCTTTGGTAAGCACTGACTTCTGTAGATTAGTTTCAGTGTAGATACTGATGCAAAACTGCAACCAGTGTGGATACTGATGCAACCCCCCCCCCTTCCCGCTCACCCAAATTAATTAATTTAGTTAATAAGCTGCATTGAAAAGTTGCCTTTTACTTGCTGACTAGTTCCTCTTTTTGACTGTGAGTAAAATAGTTGTAGCTGCTTAGTAAAGTTTGACTTGACTTTTCTCCTCCACAGCTTTCAATATCCTGGTGAACTTTGGCATAGCCATCACTTACCCCACATTAATCTCTCTGGGCATCGTCCTGAGTGTCCCTGTCAACGCCAGTAAGTCTCTGCTCCTTCTCCTCCAACTCTACTGTGTCCTTTTCTCCAGATCTTTATCCCATCCAGTGAAACAACTTCAACTCAGGCCGATTCAATTATAGGCGTTGCAGTTTTTAAAAACAATGTTACTGCGTTCGCAGAGATCCCATTCACGGTAAATGCTGCATATGTCGGCTCCAATCGGAAATCTACTTTAAAAGCCGCAATGCCTATAATCCCGGCCTCAGAAGACTTCTCTTTCACTGGTTAACTTTAGTATTTACAACAGTTTTGCATGTACTGAAAATATTGCGTTCACATGTAATAATAGCTATCAGTGAATTGACAGACTTAGTCTTTGTTAGTTATATAATAGGGGAGAGTGGGGTAAGTTGAGCCATTTTTACATTCATCATCACTCGGTCAAGGGAAATATAGTATTATTTCTAACATAGATGTCTACATATATTTCAGGATGCTGTGTATCCCTGGAAATAATCAGAATTCATGTAAACATTACAGTTTTGAAAACATAGCTTGTACAAAAAAAAGTGATATCTTGGCACAACTTACCCCGGGTGAAACAAGGGTGACTCAACTTCCCCCTTTGACTCAACTTCCCCCACTCTCCCCTAGTGTTGATTCACATTGTTGTGTTGTGTTGTGGACCTGTTTGTGTTACTGTTATATCAGTTCTGTCAGCGTTATGTTATGAAGATCATGGGTTAACTTTTGAGGTAATATAACCCCTTCTTATGTTGTGTTCCAGTGGTTGACCTGTACACGTGTGAGATCCACTTCAACGCAGTGCGTCTTATCGCTGTGTTTATCATCTGCCTGGGGTTCCTGATGTTGCTACTTCCAGAGGACTGGGACCAGTGCTTCATCCAGCTCCATGCTAAGCTGCAGAGTAAACGGGAGGAACCAGCTGAGGTGGAGTCAGGGCCCGGGTCCAGCCTCAACTGGAGCAGGAGAGCTAGGACCTCCACGTCTACCTTTACGCACTGACGGAGGGATGGCTGGATGGACGGACGCACACATTGTAAACAGATGGACAGAGGCATGGATGAATGAACAGATGGACAGAGGCATGGATGAATGAACAGATGGACAGAGGCATGGATGAATGAACAGATGGACAGATACACACACACATAGACATTCCACCTTGGACACTTGATTGCCATGATGACCTGCATGGTCGACCTCTGCCATCAGCCCTCTATTTCACTTTCCCTCTCACTAGTTTCTCCCTGGAAACCTTTCCGTTGGTCTATCAGTCCATCTGGGGCTGCTCAAGACCCTTTCATTTCACTGCAAAAAGCACTGATATCAATGTTTGTTCATTTGTTCATTTCATAATCAACAAACAATTATTTCCTACTTGACCTCCACCATTTTAGAAGTGATCAGAGTTGGTGCATGGGCTCACGTTGATCATGTTCATTTAGCAATACCTCTAAATCATTCCATTGGACTGAGACATTTATTTGCACACGCCTGGGAAGAGTTGCGAACTTGCCTTTGCTTTTCAAAAGACAAGGATAGATTGACAGTTACATTTTCTGTCAGTTTAACAAACTGATGATGGACTTACTGGCTTTAACATCATGTTACCATCAACCTTCAAGATCCAAAGGAGAAGAAAGCCTTACCAGGAGAGACTGCCTGAGTTCTAGTGGCCATGTCCCTGGTGTCCCTCAGGTGTCAACTTAATGGCAAATACCTCCTTTTAGTGCACTGTAGATCTCCACGGACCAATTCCAAACAGACCCTAGCCCCTAAACCCTAGCCCCTAAACCCTAGTCCCTAAACCCTAGTCCCTAAACCCTAGCCCCTAAACCCTAGCCCCTACTACCTCAGCAGTTCATGTAGATCTGAAAGGATTAGATAGGTATAATCAGTAAGGTCATGGTTCCATATTGTCCTCTATTAGATAGGTATAATCAGTAAGGTCATGGTTCCATATTGTCCTCTATTAGATAGGTATAATCAGTAAGGTCATGGTTCCATATTGTCCTCTATTAGATAGGTATAATCAGGAAGGTCATGGTTCCATATTGTCCTCTATTAGATAGGTATAATCAGTAAGGTCATGGTTCCATATTGTCCTCTATTAGATAGGTATAATCAGTAAGGTAATGGTTACATATTGTCCTCAGAATTTCCACCATATTGCTTACACCTTTTCAATTCTCTTACATCTCTACAACTGCATAGGGGGTAGGGGGCGATTTGGGATTTGACGTTAATTCACACTTTTGATGCCCTCCAGCTCAGGAGCCTGTAGATGTTAGGGTGTGAAATAATCTGTCTGGGCGTTTCACTATCAAATTGAGCCATGGAATGTCTCGCTGTCCCTCCAGCAAATGAGAAGAGCCAGAGCCATCTACAGCCATATTGATTGGCCACCTGCTGTGATACACTTCCCTCTTAGGTCAGATCTAGAGCTCCTGCTGGTTCCAGGGCTGACACCCTCAGATCCAGAGCTCCTGCTGGTTCCAGGGCTGACACCCTCAGATCCAGAGCTCCTGCTGGTTCCAAGGCTGACACCCTCAGATCCAGAGCTCCTGCTGGTTCCAGGGTTGACACCCTCAGATCCAGAGCTCCTGCAGGTTCCAGGGCTGACACCCTCAGATCCAGAGCTCCTGCTGGTTCCAGGGTTGACACCCTCAGATCCAGAGCTCCTGCTGGTTCCAGGGTTGACACCCTCAGATCCAGAGCTCCTGCTGATTCCAGGGCTGACACCCTCAGATCCAGAGCTCCTGCTGGTTCCAGGGCTGACACCCTCAGATCCAGAGCTCCTGCTGGTTCCAGGGCTGACACCCTCAGATCCAGAGCTCCTGCTGGTTCCAGGGTTGACGCCCACTGCTCAGTCCCATGGCTTCAGTCAAGACATGCCAGACCAGCCAAACTTAACCAAGCAGCCACATTTACATTATTTCAACATCATTTCAACCTCCTTAGCTACCACTGAGCCTCTGCTTGGATACCTGTCGGTACATTTCCCACCTTTAAAGTCACCTTGTCATGAGGCAGACCTAATATAGTGGTATACTCTGTCAGTTAGCCAGTGTTGCAGCGACACTAGCCTGGCTTCCAGTCTGTTTATGCCCTCTTGCCAACTCCTTATAGAATTGTCATGGCTTGGGAGTTGGAAAGAGCACAACCAGATCTGGGATCAGGCTAATGACACACAAAGACATATCAAACTGCAAGTGATTATCTGTAAGGGTGTTGTGTCCTGTGCAAACCTTATCCCAAGATGCACAGCCAGGGGTGGGTAGATATTGCTACTCTGTCTGTGGCATTTTGGTGGAGGCCCCATTAAGGAAGTCCCATTGAGGTCATAGGGAGATCTGCTACGGCATTTGTTGGCAGTGGTGAGATCCAGCTTTTTCTTAAAGATACTGTTTTTGTTTTCCATTGATCACGTTTCTAAGGCAAGTTAACCACTGTGAGGACTCTTCAGGGTTACTGATGAGATAACGAACCGAGCAACACGGATGACAATGTAGGCGGGGCTTCAAACAGGTAGTGGGCGGAACCTCTGTCTTGTTGCTGTGAATGTAAACATGACCATTGCTCAACCAACCAATCACCAACACTCACCATGTGCTATCTATCTTTTCTATTTCTACGGAGGGAGGCACCATTAGACTGGACATACCACAGCCTCACACTACAACAACAACAACAACCATTCTTCTTGCACTCATCCTTCTTGAACAAACTCTTTGATGCATCTTATTTTTAAAAAATGGACATGTTTTTCTATTTCTGCGTTTAGTTTGACTACTGATGTGAAGGGACAGTGAGTGACTGACATCTACAGAACAAGCATGCAGAGATGACTAGATATAGCTGAGCAGTCCTGTCCATTCACTTCACTGCCTTTTCTTTTTGTTTTGCAATAGAGTACAGGGTTGGGCTCAGTTCCATTTCAATTCAGTCAATTCTGGAAGTAAAATGAAATTCCAAATTCCAATTCTCCTCATTGAAAAGCATTGAGGAACATTGAAATTGAAGTTTGGAATTGGAGTTTCAGTCCTAAATTGGCTGAATTGTAATGGAACTGAGCCCAATCCTGAATAGAAGTACTACATCAGCACTGTTATCTCCCATTGTCATTCATTATAATGACAATATAATAATCATATTGTATTCCTCTGGAATTATTGCTAGACATAACTGTAAACCTTTGTAAGGAATGAAGCTGACTTTTACACTGAAATAATAAATGCAACATATGATTACAGCGTGGTTTAATTAAATTAAATTATGAGGTGATTTGATAGATCAGCTAGTTTGCTGTCTTCAAGAAATGTAATCACATGTACTATATAAAAACATTATTTTTGAATACATTTATTTGTTTACTGGATTAGTATAAAATATGTATCTCACGCTGAAGTTTTTTTTTGTTTTGCATTTGCAATTGCAATTGTGTGTCTAAGAATGTGTTCAATTGTCCCTATATACCGGAAATGTGACAAGGTAAAAACTAAACAAAGGCACTAGACAGTATAACAGATTTAATTTACAAAGGAACTAGACAGTGTAACAGATTGAATTTACAAAGGCACTAGACAGTGTAACAGATTTAATTTACAAAGGCACTAGACAGTGTAACAGATTTAATTTACAAAGGAACTAGACAGTGTAAGAGATTTAATTTACAAAGGAACTAGACAGTGTAACAGATTTAATTGACAAAGGAACTAGACAGTGTAACAGATTGAATTTACAAAGGAACTAGACATTCCCATAGATTTAATTTACCAATAATAAGAAGGAAACGGCTTGCTGTATCTACAGTACAGTATTTTATCTCTTGATTTTAACATAGCTACAGTCACAACGGATGTCACTAACCTCACTCATAGGGTCAACTTGGCCTTGCAGCAATTCAGACTAGTGCGTTAAAATCATCCAAAATGTTTTGGGCAGAAAGCACTGACCCAGTCTGTCACACAGGCACTCTCAGCCTGTTGTCCCTCCAGTCAATATTTCAGCTACATACTCTTCATAGAATAATCATTTGTCTTCACATCATTACAGATCAGATGTTTGTGGATCAACCCAGTTCTGTTATGAATTAAAGGTGTGAAATGCCTAGAAGACCTCTTTATTGTCCATTGTCACCAGGGTCAATCCCAGTCAATTCAAATTAAACCAAATTCCATTTCCAAATGTTCCTAATTGAAAAGCATTGAAAATAATTAGAATTTCAGTGTACTTCCTGAATTGACTGGAATTTAAATGGAATTGACCCCAACCCTGATTGTCACAGGGAAACGGAAATGAGGCCTAGATAAAGCGTTAACCGGCGATAGCAGACACCCGCATAGCGGATGTTTTGGCGGTGGAACTGCATTGGAGCTGTCAAATAGGGGAGCAGCTGCTTGTCAAGAAGCCACACCAGCCCCACTCACGTTAGAAGTTCAGAAAGAGAAAGTTTAGGCTATTCAGAAATAATTATGTTCAAATTGATAAAACATTAAATAAAATCATGAAGATTTCTATCATCCTAATGAAGGTGTAGATTACATCTCACATTCCAGTGTTCCAACTGGTTAACAGTAAACAAGTCTGCATGGGATTTCTGTTAATCAGACTCCGTGTCTGCTTTAGGTGTAATGCCGGGAGCCACTTGTGGATTTGAAAGTTCTAACGCAGTTCCACCTCCAACACCATCAAAACAACTGCTATGCTGATGTTGGCTAAAGTGGATCTGATTGAATAGAGCCCTTAGTCTTCTGTTTTACCCCACACCCTCTGAGAATGGAGCGCAGGGTAAGTCATAGTACAGCACCCCTGGAGGGGTTAAGTGCCTTGCTCAAGGGCACAACAGCAGGTCGATGGTTCATACAGATCTTAATCTGTTCTGACTAGCATACATCATGCTCTACCCTCAATGTGATCTGTCCATAGAAGAAGGTTGCCTGTCTGTCTGTGGTGGCTGCAGAGAACGGCAGGCTGCTGCCCTCTGGTGTCCTGGTGGGGACCTGCAGGCACTCCAACCTTCTGTTTGAACTCCTCTCCCCACCTCCTCCTACTGAGTCCTGCCACAGGGAGCAGGAGGAGGAGTATCCAGAGGAGGTGGAGAAAGAGGTGGTGCTACCGGGGCGGAACACACCACACACACGCTCCCTGGAGCTGTCCGCAAAGTTGGAGTCGACCGTGAAGACCGAAGAGCAGTAGGCCCGTCTCAGCCCGTCTCCTGCAAGTGGGTTGTGGATGTCAGACCCAGGTCCAGGACATACTAGGCCAGGATGGGGGTGGGGACACTGGGGGTGGGGATGGAGGGAAGTCAGAGTACATGGGTCACAAGGTTCACTGCTCCTCCCCTCTTCTCTGTCTCCCTCCCCCCTGGTCTTGCCTCCCCCCCTCCCCACCACGTTCCCCCCCAGGCGCGCCCTGATCTTCTGCTTCAGGCACCGCAGAGCCCCCTGGAACCGCTGACTGAGCAGAGCATACAGCAGAGGATTGATGTCTGAGTTCAACAGAACCAGCCAATAAGAGAAGGTGACGGCAGAGGGCGGGACTAAGGAGGACTGACACGATAGGGCGGTCTCCGTGGCCTGGACTAGCGCGACGCCTATATATGGAGTCCAACACAGGAAGAAGGCAGAGATAACCAGGAAGAGACGTACAACCCCGTGGTGATGGAGGTGATGGGAGTTGGAGTTCTGGTGGGGCGAATGGGAGTGGCCATGGGGGGCGTGTTGGGTCAGGAAGGCGAAGGGTCTCCGGGATGCAGCATTGGAGCTGGAGGTAGAGCCTGGGTGGCTGGAGGTCTGTGGAGCTTCAGCAGTAGGGTCTGACCCTGAAGGAACCCCGTCCCCAACCTCTCCATGGGTCTCCGATACAAACCGCCCACTCAGATGATACACCAGCCTGGCGGTGGAAGGACCATGGGCACCCAGACACCTCGGACTAGTCCGCTCAGACGTACTCTTGGTCGGAAAGGAGGAGCTCGACATCCCACTGTTTCTCTGGAGCTGGTCCTCTAGGTTGTGGATCCTCCTGGCATGGCTCCGCGCTACACGGACAATGATGACGTAACAGAAGAGGATGACTGCAGCAGGTATGAGGAAGGACAGGGCAGCCATGAAGGACGTGTAGCTGGGACTGCTCTTCCAGTTCACCGCACAGCTGAAATTGAAATAATAGTACGTGGTGAGAGTTTACATTACAGGGACCTTATTACTGTGTAATATGTCCTGGAAGTACTGTACAGTGTAACAAGTATTGTAATTTCTCACTGTTGCACAACACTGTAAGAATGAGTCATAGCAATTATTGATACACTGTACTTACAGGAAATATTACACATTAATAAGGGCACTGCATGCTTTCATCCAAAGCAAACGTACATTTTAGTGCATACATCGTTAGTATATGTGACCCCAGTGGGAATCGAACCCACACCAACCTGTACATGGGAGCCACGTAGGACACAGTGCTCCAGCCCAGCAGAGGAGGACAGCTGGTCACCAGGGCTTGGAGCCAGATCCACAGTACCACAGCACACTTCCTCCACAGGGTGCAGTGGGAACTGAAATAATAATACAAAGAACTAGAAAAGTTACGTTTTCTGAAGGAAATGTCTGTCCTTGATTGAACTGTTTCTAATCTAGATGTATAGTCTAATGTGATGTGGTAGGTTTAGATCTGTTTGGTCTAGATCTTCAGTTGGTAGTACAGTGCCTTCAGAAAGTGTTCACACTGTATCATTTGTCTGAATCTATTCTAGTTGGTTCAAATGTACAGTGGGGAAAAAAAGTATTTAGTCAGCCACCAATTGTGCAAGTTCTCCCACTTAAAAAGATGAGAGAGGCCTGTAATTTTCATCATAGGTACATGTCAACTATGACAGACAAATTGAGAGAAAAAAAATCCAGAAAATCACATTGTAGGATTTTTTATGAATTTATTTGCAAATTATGGTGGAAAATAAGTATTTGGTCACCTACAAACAAGCAAGATTTCTGGCTCTCACAGACCTGTAACTTCTTCTTTAAGAGGCTCCTCTGTCCTCCACTCGTTACCTGTATTAATGGCACCTGTTTGAACTTGTTATCAGTATAAAAGACACCTGTCCACAACCTCAAACAGTCACACTCCAAACTCCACTATGGCCAAGACCAAAGAGCTGTCAAAGGACACCAGAAACCAAATTGTAGACCTGCACCAGGCTGGGAAGACTGAATCTGCAATAGGTAAGCAGCTTGGTTTGAAGAAATCAACTGTGGGGGCAATTATTAGGAAATGGAAGACATACAAGACCACTGATAATCTCCCTCGATCTGGGGCTCCACGCAAGATCTCACCCCGTGGGGTCAAAATGATCACAAGAACGGTGAGCAAAAATCCCAGAACCACACGGGGGGGACCTAGTGAATGACCTGCAGAGAGCTGGGACCAAAGTAACAAAGCCTACCATCAGTAACACACTACGCCGCCAGGGACTCAAATCCTGCAGTGCCAGACGTGTCCCCCTGCTTAAGCCAGTACATGTCCAGGCCCGTCTGAAGTTTGCTAGAGTGCATTTGGATGATCCAGAAGAGGATTGGGAGAATGTCATATGGTCAGATGAAACCAAAATAGAACTTTTTGGTAAAAACTCAACTCGTCGTGTTTGGAGGACAAAGAATGCTGAGTTGCATCAAAAGAACACCATACCTACTGTGAAGCATGGGGGTGGAAACATCATGCTTTGGGGCTGTTTTTCTGCAAAGGGACCAGGACGACTGATCCGTGTAAAGGAAATAATGAATGGGGCCATGTATCGTGAGATTTTGAGTGAAAACCTCCTTCCATCAGCAAGAGCATTGAAGATGAAACGTGGCTGGGTCTTTCAGCATGACAATGATCCCAAACACACCGCCCGGGCAACGAAGGAGTGGCTTCGTAAGAAGCATTTCAAGGTCCTGGAGTGGCCTAGCCAGTCTCCAGATCTCAACCCCATAGAAAATCTTTGGAGGGAGTTGAAAGTCCGTGTTGCCCAGCGACAGCCCCAAAACATCATTGCTCTAGAGGAGATCTGCATGGAGGAATGGGCCAAAATACCAGCAACAGTGTGTGAAAACCTTGTGAAGACTTACAGAAAACGTTTGACCTGTGTCATTCCCAACAAAGGGTATATAACAAAGTATTGAGAAACTTTTGTTATTGACCAAATACTTATTTTCCACCATAATTTGCAAATAAATTCATTAAAAATCCTACAATGTGATTTTCTGGATATTTCTTTCTCATTTTGTCTGTCATAGTTGACGTGTACCTATGATGAAAATTACAGGCCTCTCTCATCTTTTTAAGTGGGAGAACTTGCACAATTGGTGGCTGACTAAATACAATTTTTCCCCCAATGTATAGTCTTGTAGTTGGTCAGGATCATTGAATGACCTGTAGCGCAGGCAGTCCATGATAGAGTGGTAGCGGTCCAGGGCGATGGCTGCCAGGGTCAGGACTGAGGCCGTACAGTAGACTGAGGAGGTGTACCCCACATACAGACACAGGTCCTAGCAGACAGAAGGTAGGGAGAAAGAGATGAACGAGTCCAGTCACTGTTATGGGACACATTTCTCACACAAAGATTATCAAATAAAGGTTTGAAAGACACACTAGTGTTATGGCAGGGGCACTCACTGACAACCCTGCTCCTGGAGAGCTACTTGCCTGACAACCCTGCTGCTGGAGAGCTACCCGCCTGACAACCCTGCTCCTGGAGAGCTACCCGCCTGACAACCCTGCTCCTGGAGAGCTACCCGCCCGACAACCCTGCTCCTGGAGAGCTACCCGCCTGACAACCCTGCTCCTGGAGAGCTACCCGCCTGACAACCCTGCTCCTGGAGAGCTACCCGCCTGACAACCCTGCTCCTGGAGAGCTACCCGCCTGCATACCCAGTAGCTCTCCATTAGGAGGGTTGCCACCCCTGGGTTATGGTACACTGCGAGTTAAAACACTACAGATGAACTATATGACGGCTTAGAGGCACTATAACAGCAATGACACACACACTCACACACACACATAGATGAATAGAAGCCCCAGGTCAGACTTACAGTCCAGTCGACCCATCCACACACATAGATGAATAGAAGCCCCAGGTCAGACTTACAGTCCAGTCGACCCATCCACACACATTGATGAATAGAAGCCCCAGGTCAGACTTACAGTCCAGTCGACCCATCCACACACATTGATGAATAGAAGCCCCAGGTCAGACTTACAGTACAGTCGACCCATCCGTTGTTCATGATGGAGAGCGCTATGAAGGGCATGACCCCAACCCCGACCAACAGGTCACTGATGGCCAGGTTCATAATGAGCACTGATGTCACGCAGTGGAAGGTCTTGGTGGCTGCCACTATCACAATCACCAGGATGTTACCTACAGACACACATCATATGACAGCATTAGTCACATGGATTTATCCTTTCCATTAAAGGGGCAATCTGCAGTTGCTACAGCCATTTTTGGATGTATAAATTAACAGTGTGGACTCGAGTCACATGACTTGGACTCGAATCTGACTCCAGTCAGAAATTTGACTTGAGGCTAGACTTGACATAAAATAAAATAATTTGAGACTTGACTTGGGCTTGGAGCCTCAAGACTTGGGACTCGAGTTGAGACTGATGCCTTGAAATTATCTGGCCAGGTTTTGTAACGTTTTGTCACTTCTTTTGTGGCACAGAGTCTCGGTGGATTATTCTCCACGCAGACAGACACAATAGCTTGCAAAAAAAACGTGCAACAGATTGCTAGTGAAACACACACATGTCCCTCTGATTGGACCAGCAAACTGTCAGTCAACACAGGTCGGGTGAGCTAGTGGTTCTCAAAGTGGCGATCGGTCGCGAGAAGGTTTTTGGTGGTCAGAGTGTGAAACTGAATGGGGGAAACAACATTTTTCATACAAATTGTATGTCCCGAGTGGCGCAGTGGTCTAAGGCACTGCATCGCAGTGCTAGCTGTGCCGCTAGAGATCCTGGTTCGAGTCCAGGCTCTGTCGCGACCGGGAGACCCATGGGCGGAGCACAATTGGTCCAGCGTCATCCAAAGTAGGGGAGGGTTTGGCCGGCAGGGATGTGTGTTCGTTTCCCACGGGGGGCCAG
The DNA here is from genome assembly GCF_020615455.1 of Coregonus clupeaformis. Lineage (NCBI taxonomy): Eukaryota > Metazoa > Chordata > Actinopteri > Salmoniformes > Salmonidae > Coregonus > Coregonus clupeaformis. The sequence goes on from NC_059228.1 coordinate 13,351,911, forward strand.
TATAAAAATAATAAAATGTATGCATTCACTAACTGTAAGTCGCTCTGGATAAGTGCGTCTGCTAAATGACAAAAATGTATAGCCTTGTATAGGTATAGCCTACCATCTGTAAATGTTATATGTATACCTAAGCCTATTCGATCTGGTCACCAATATAGGCCTATGGATTTACACAAAATTCCTTTCTCAAAAACATCTAATATGTGCTTCAGAACCAAAAAGTTGTGCCTGTTGACCAATGACCAATCAGCAGCATTGGCGCGCAAAGGTGGCTGCACATATCCAGGTAAGTGACCAAAAATCACTTGTTTCATCTTCTCCGGTTTTGCCTGGTATAAACAGATTATCCTACGTTTATATTATCCATATACAGTTCAGCAATCTGTTACGGACGCATCTTTGCCAGAACAATAGGCTACCTGGCAATTTCATATTTCAGATAGGCCTAGTTTGAGTGAGTTAACTAGGCTATATACAGTGGGGAAAAAAAGTATTTAGTCAGCCACCAATTGTGCAAGTTCTCCCACTTAAAAAGATGAGAGAGGCCTGTAATTTTCATCATAGGTACACGTCAACTATGACAGACAAATTGAGAAAAAAAATTGAGAAAATCACATTGTAGGATTTTTTATGAATTTATTTGCAAATTATGGTGGAAAATAAGTATTTGGTCACCTACAAACAAGCAAGATTTCTGGCTCTCACAGACCTGTAACTTCTTCTTTAAGAGGCTCCTCTGTCCTCCACTCGTTACCTGTATTAATGGCACCTGTTTGAACTTGTTATCAGTATAAAAGACACCTGTCCACAACCTCAAACAGTCACACTCCAAACTCCACTATGGCCAAGACCAAAGAGCTGTCAAAGGACACCAGAAACAAAATTGTAGACCTGCACCAGGCTGGGAAGACTGAATCTGCAATAGGTAAGCAGCTTAGTTTGAAGAAATCAACTGTGGGAGCAATTATTAGGAAATGGAAGACATACAAGACCACTGATAATCTCCCTCGATCTGGGGCTCCACGCAAGATCTCACCCCGTGGGGTCAAAATGATCACAAGAACGGTGAGCAAAAATCCCAGAACCACAAGGGGGACCTAGTGAATGACCTGCTGAGAGCTGGGACCAAAGTAACAAAGCCTACCATCAGTAACACACTACGCCGCCAGGGACTCAAATCCTGCAGTGCGAGACGTGTCCCCCTGCTTAAGCCAGTACATGTCCAGGCCCGTCTGAAGTTTGCTAGAGTGCATTTGGATGATCCAGAAGAGGATTGGGAGAATGTCATATGTCATATGGTCAGATGAAACCAAAATAGAACTTGTCGTGTTTGGAGGACAAAGAATGCTGAGTTGCATCCAAAGAACACCATACCTACTGTGAAGCATGGGGGTGGAAACATCATGCTTTGGGGCTGTTTTTCTGCAAAGGGACCAGGACGACTGATCCGTGTAAAGGAAAGTATGAATGGGGCCATGTATCGTGTGATTTTGAGTGAAAACCTCCTTCCATCAGCAAGGGCATTGAAGATGAAACGTGGCTGGGTCTTTCAGCATGACAATGATGCCAAACACACCGCCCGGGCAACGAAGGAGTGGCTTCGTAAGAAGCATTTCAAGGTCCTGGAGTGGCCTAGCCAGTCTCCAGATCTCAACCCCATAGAAAATCTTTGGAGGGAGTTGAAAGTCCGTGTTGCCCAGCGACAGCCCCAAAACATCACTGCTCTAGAGGAGATCTGCATGGAGGAATGGGCCAAAATACCAGCAACAGTGTGTGAAAACCTTGTGAAGACTTACAGAAAACGTTTGACCTGTGTCATTGCCAACAAAGGGTATATAACAAAGTATTGAGAAACTTTTGTTATTGACCAAATACTTATTTTCCACCATAATTTGCAAATAAATTCATAAAAAATTCTACAATGGGATTTTCTGGATTTTTTTTCCTCATTTTGTCTGTCATAGTTGACGTGTACCTATGATGAAAATTACAGGCCTCTCTCATCTTTTTAAGTGGGAGAACTTGCACAATTGGTGGCTGACTAAATACTTTTTTGCCCCACTGTACATTACCTCAGTTCTGCCTACTGGCTATATGTCTTAAGATAGCTGTAACATCGCACTGCCTTTATGGGATGAATATGTAACATAGGCTCGCGAAGTAATTACGATATTTGTGAGGAAGGAAAAGGTTAGACAGACAGACCCTGCTTTCCGACCTCCACTTCATATAGCGAATGCTGAACCTCCGCTGCATACAGTTGAGAAGTGACATGATATCCCTAGTTGATATTGACTGACATGAATGACTTTCAGCTCAAAATGCAGTTGTGAAACGCAGTTTATTTCTGTGTCTTGCGTTTTGAAAATGCATAACCTCTCATGGCTGTATGAATTCTTATTTCTATGGCAATGACAGGCTCACACATTTGCGCAGAGATTGTGCTCGCGAGTGAGTGAGTGCGCGAGAGTTCGCGAGCGTTGAACCACTCCTTTTTGGCGGTCAAAGGGCCAAAAAGTTTCAGAAACAATGATCTAGCGAACAGATTGCTGATTTGCTGTACAGCTATAGGATCGGGTGCCGGCAAACGTCAAATTGTAGAGAGAGGATTGCCATAAATAAATATGCAGCTCCAAAAGAATATGAACTGTTTACTTTGCAAGCTCACCAACAATGGGCCATCAAGCAACACAATTACTAGCATAGGCCTACTGGTCTTTTGGTATGTCGAAATTGCTTTACTTATGAAGCTTGCATTTGGAATTTGTTGTTCAAATTCATTATTATATAATCAAAATTTGTTGTAGACAAAATAATGAAAAGGGCAGTGTGGTAGCCTCAATAAATATAGGTGAGCAAGTCTTTGATCCCGAGTGGCGCAGCGGTCTAAGGCACTACAGACCCTGGTTCGACTCCAGACTATATCACAATCCGGCGGTGCTTGGGAGTCCCGTAGCGCGGCGCACAATTGGCCCAGCGTCGTCCGGGTCTGGCCGGGGTAGGCCGTCATTGAAAATAAGAATTTGTTCTTAATTGACTTGCCTAGTTAAATAAAAAATGCATCTTTAGATTTTTTATTTTACTTGACTTAAAAAAAAAACTTGTGACTTGACTTGACTTGCTCTTACAATGCAGGACTTGGACTTGACTCCAGATGCGACCAGTTCTATTTGTGACTGAACTTGAGACTTGGACCTTGTGACTTGCTTGTGACTCGAATAATAGTGACTCAGTCCCACCTCTGTATTAATCATACAGGTAACTGCCAAAATAAAGGAAACACCAACATAAAGCATCTTGATAGGGTGTTGGGCCACCCCATAATCTCCCATAAGTGTTCAATTGGGTTGGGATCTGGTGGGTGGGTGACTGACTGACTGACTGACTGACACCACCACAACTGAGATCTCTCCTAACCATGGTAGCCAAAATAATGGGCAACTGGCCATTTTTATACATGACCCTAAGCATGATGTTGCTTAATTAACTCAGGAACTATACCTGTGTGGAAGCACCTGCTTTCAATACACTTTGTATCCCTCATTTACTCAAGTGTTTCCATTATTCTGGCATATACCTGTATGTACCCTGACGCTTGAAGAATATAACTTATAAATGCCACATGAGCTTAGTTTAACTGTCATACCCCATCAGAACCCAAAATAGAAGCTTGTTTTAATCCAATGTTTGTGAACAAAGTACATGTAAAGACATTATATAGACTCAGTACATGTAAAGACATTATATAGACTCAGTACATGTAAAGACATTATATAGACTCAGTACATGTAAAGACATTATATAGACTCAACATGGTTACAAATATCATTTAGATCTCATGGATGGTCAGTCCTTGCATCCATAGCTACGTCGATGAATTTGAGAGTGTTTATATTTCTCCAGCCCCAGCCGTCAGCTTTGAAGAGGAACAGGGAAAACGCTAATTGCCGCTTTAAATTATACAGTACGTTTTAGAGTAGGTCTACTGTAGAGGTTTCAAAACATTTTTGTAAGAAAAGCCCTTGCTACAAAATCCATCGAAAGAATAAGGCAACATCAAAAACAATATTTAGATGCTTGTGGTGCTTTAATCGCAAACATGCCCATTATCATTCTAAAAGAAAGCACAGCACACAGAGCGCCATCGCCACCAATGTATAGCACCCAGCGGGGATTTGCACAGCAGGCATCACGCCAGCGTTTCCCCTTGATCAGGCATAAAGGCTCTCCAAATCAGGGTTTAGGACCTCTTAAACCCAACATTTCAACTGAAACCATTCTAGGAGCCCATTTCTTGTAGGCAGAGGGGAACATAAGGGGGCAGATAATGCTACAATGAAGATCATGCATATAACTGGAAAAGTCAGTGAAAATTAAAAAGTGATTCGCTTTTTAGAAATGATTAAGTATATTTTCATGAGCTGTATGAAAATAAAGGTTTTCCTTGCATTTCGTTGTCGTTGCACATCTCCGTTATGATGACACACACCTGTGACTGCGCCGAGACACATCAACACCATCAGGACCTCCAGAATCAGTTTAGTTCGGGGTGACAAGTTGAGCCGTGCCTCCGCCGTCGCATTCCGGACTGAAACCCGCATCTCATCCGGTAAAGGGGCACTTGGATCCAGCCATGCGCCATCTAGCTGATCCATAGCCTACCCTCTCCTTTTTTGGTGCAATGTAGCCTAGTTGATACTTTTTGTTGACACTGGTTGGAAATAGTTTTGGACGCCAAATATCCATAGGCTATTAATTCTACACAGGGTAAACGACATACATTTTAGTGATCATGTAAATACTTTTCATTATCCATTGTTTCCGCTCCTCTATCGGTCTAGTGTCTCCGCCGAACCGCTCAGTGGTTCATTCACCTGCGCAACGTTATTCTTGATCAAAGTTGGGCGTGGCGCACCGCACCTTTCGGTAGGCTACTGTGGGCTAATGTTCTTTCTGCCCTATTTGACAAATAACATGGTTTTGTAAAGAAAAACATAAATCAACCAAATGTGTGTGACAAAAAATAACAGTTCTTATGAAACAATTGTTTTATTTGTTTAAAATATGCATTATTTTCTCCGACAATTTCTCCACTCCAAAAAAAGCAATGTACAATTTAATACCACACAGGGGGAAAAAAAACAATACTGCCACACAGATAACGCTGACAAACGAGGAAAAACTGAGACTCGGGGAAAATCAAGTGTCTGCTGCTTTACCGGGAAAGCACTCGCAAACATGACCCTGTCCAAAGGACACGCAGCTAACGCATTGGAATATTCTAATGTAATATCTAGCCAAGGCTAAAGCGGGAATAAAATACGATGGATCAGGAGATGGGTTGTAGACCTAATAACAAAATCACCACTTCTAAGACTAACATCCATTCTCTACATCTATGGCCCATCGGACGGTTAAGGCTGCATTTTAATGGATAAAAGTTGGATAAAATGAATTTTAAAATCCTACAAACAGAAACTGTGACCTTATGTTCACAGCATATGGAAGAGGTAAGTAAGGTTTCTCCTTTGATGACTGACACCTGCCTGAGATGGGACTTTGGCAATAACAATAAACTCTCTGGTTGGAACAGCATCTCAATAGTCTGAGGTCGCTTCCTCTCCTAGTCTCCTTTCCATGACCAGATCTCAGAGGCCTGAAGTAGGGTGAGGTTGGCCCTAGACACTGGGTTTCCATTGGGTCAGTGATCTCAGAGGCCTGAAGTAGGGTGAGGTTGGCCCTAGACACTGGGTTTCCATTGGGTCAGTGGCTCGCTTTCCCCTCAAATGGTTAAGGTTAGGACTTTGGGGGGGCATTCAAGCTGATCCTAGATCTGTGCCTAGGGCAACTTCACCCCGCAGTTATCACAAAGCGGCTCCAGATTCAGATGTCACCCAGGCAGCAGGGCCAGTAGCGGATGTACCCCCACACCAGCAGGGCGTTACAGAGAGGGGTCAGTCACCCCAGCAGATCCACTAGGTCTGGGGGGAAGTTGCCTGTAGGTAAAGATCTAGGATCAGCTTCCCCTGCCGCAATTCTAACCTTAACCATTAGTGGGGAAAGGCCCTGTGTAGCTCAGTTGGTACAGCATGGCGCTTGCAACGCCAGGGTTGTGGGTTCGATTCCCACGGGGGACCAGTACAAAAATGTATGCACTCACTCCTGGATAAGAGTGTCTGCTAAATGACTAAAATGTAAAGGGGCAACTTCACCCTCCTCCGCAGCGGGGCCAGTAAGGGGGAGTACTGGCGGGTGTACACCCACACTAGGGTCGTGTTCATTAGGGCATGCAACGGGAAACATTTCAAAACATTTTGCAACAGAGTGAAAACGTTTGTTTCTTCTCGGACAAGTCCTGGTAGTCCCTCCCTGTTTCAGTCTGACTGCACCCCAGTAGGGGGGAGGTACTGGCGGGTGTACTCCCAAACCAGCAGGGCGGCGCTCACGTGTACGTTCAGGGAACGGATGACACCTCGCTGAGGGATCTCCACACACACGTCCAACAGCTGGAGCAGGTTAGCTGGGATACCCTCACGCTCATTACTGAAGGAGGAGGGAGGGAGGGAGGGAGGGAGGGAGGGAGGGAGGGAGGGAGGGAGGGAGGGGGGAGGGGAATGAGAGAAAGAAAGAATAAATAAAAAGGTGAATAAATAGACAGGAGAAATATGGAACATGGTGCTAGGAGACGAGATAGGATGTTGGTCCATAGAAACAGAACGACTAGAACTCTGGACATTCCCATTCAAGTCAACGTCATTCTATTTCTATAGTGTAAGGACGAAGTTCATTTAGATCCGCGTTAGATCCACCTTATAACGCGACTGACATTTAAAGGTAATTTCCAATTGAGCCGACATATGCAGTGGTTACCTACAATGTGGTCTCCGCAAATGGGGGAACATTGCCTTTAATAGGTGCATAGCCGAAAAGGGGCGATGCGGTTGAATTCTGGCCTTAGTCACTGATCTACAGAACATTTACCCTGGCCTGCTGTGAACAATATGACAGAGACAGATAGAGATAATATGGTTGTAATGGGTTAGATTAAACAAGGACCCTACTGTGCTGGAACACGCACAGCTGGAGTGTTCCCTGACTAATGGCTGTGTGTGTGTGTTGACTGAGTGTGAGATATACTTTGCCTTGTTGTGTCCATTACAAATAGCAGCTCTCCTCCAGCCCTCTCTGCTTAAACAAGCCCTGTATGTTTGACCAAGCTCAACCACCCCACCCAGGAATGATCAACCTCCAATAGAGAGACGGTACACAGAGTAGAGAGAAAAACCATGTGTATTACTGAACGATGTGTGTCTATTGGTGAAACATCATTCTGTAGCTTGTGTGTGTCAGTGAGACACGGCTGTAGTGTGTGTGTGTGTGTGTGGGTTTCCTGTTCTTCCCTCCACAGAGGACCCATTAGAGACCAGCATGTCTGGGCAGGTCTCCTCACTGCAGCAGGAAGCAGAGCTGTGTGTGTGTGTGTGTGTGTGTGTGTGAGAGTGTGCCTACCTGCTAGGGGCCCAGGGGAACACTCACTCAATTAGTGAGATTCCATTAAAGAGCTTTGTCAGCTTCCTCTATGACCCGTGAGATAGTCCCGGCCATGGCTGTGTATGTACATGTGTGTTTATATAGTAAAGTCAATGAATTGATGTGCAATAAGTATGTAATGCATTGATTGTTCATTTGTGTGGTTTTACTGTTAGTGAACACAGGATAATTGCATTTCATGTCATGGCTTGGGTTGAAGCAGAAAATACTTATAATATGACAAAGTTATATACAACTGGACATGACAATGTACTCTGCTGTCATACAGGATAGTGAGCTTTATGCAGTGATGAAGCGTTGTGGTTTTACCCCAGTAGTAACAGAGTCTTCTCAGGGAACCTGTAGTCCTGTAGACTCTGGCTATTGGCTGTCTGCTCCACTCCCACAATGCAGTAGCCCTCTCTCTTCTTCAGCTGCAGGAAGTCAGCTAATTCTACTGGCTTCACCTGGTAGAGACACAAATATATGATGTTAACGTTACACTTTTTAACTGAATAAAAAGTGAGCTGAACACAGTACGCCTTTTTCTCCCCAATTCTGTAATATCCACTTGGTAGTTACAGTCTTGTCCCATCGCTGCAACTCCCGTATGGACTCGGGAGAGGCGAAAAGTTTTGTTACCTACCTCCAGTAGGGGGAGCCATAGCTCAGAGGAGACACTCAGGGCCTGGAAGTGTTTATCACGGACGTGGTGAAGACTGCCCAACACCAGACCACTGGCCCCAAAAATCTCACACGTCCTACACAGACCTACACAGAGACAGAGAGCGAGAGAGAAAGTGTTTATCACTGATGTGGCAAAGACTGTCCAACACATACTACACTGAACAAAATAATAAACGAAACATGTAAAATGTTGGTCCCATGTTTCATGAGCAGAAATAAAAGTTCGCAGAAATGTTCCATATGCACAAAAAAGCTTATTTATCTCAAATGTAACATCCATGTTAGTGAGCATTTCTCCTTTGCCAAGATAATCCATCTACCTGACAGGTGTAGCATATCAAGAAGCTGATTAAACAGCATGATCATTACACAGGTGCACCTTGTTCTGGGGACAATAAAAGGCCACTCTAAAATGTGCAGTTTTGTCACACAACACAACACAGATGTTTCAAGTTTCGAGGGAGCATGCAATTGGCATGCTGACTGCAGGAATGTCCACCAGAGCTGTTGCCATATAGTTTAATGTTCATTTCTCTACCATAAGCCGCCTCCAACATCGTTTTTGAGAATTTGGCAGTATGTCCAACCGGCCTCACAACCGCAGACTACGTGTAACCACGCCAGCCCAGGACCTCCACATCAGGCTTCTTCACCTGCAGGATCATCTGAGACTAGCCACCCAGACAGCTGAGGAAACTGTGGGTTTGCACAACCAAATAATTTCTGCACAAACTGTCAGAAACCGTCTCAGGGAAGCTCATCATCCTCATCAGCTCGTCGTCCTCAACACGTTCTTAACCTGACTGCAGTTTGGCGTCATAACCGACTTCAGTGGGCAAATGCTCATCTTCGATGACCACTGGCACGCTGGAGAAGTGTGCTCTTCATGGATGAATCCCGGTTTCAACTGTACCGGGCAGATGGCAGACAGCGTGTATGGCGTTGTGTGGGCAAGCAGTTTGCTGATGTCAACGTTGTGAACAGAGTGCCCCATGGTAGCGGTGGGGTTATGGTATGGGCAGGCATAAACTACGGACAACGAGCCATTCATCCGTCGCCATCACCTCATGTTTCAGCATGATAATGCATGGCCCCATGTTGCAAGGATCTGTACACAATTCCTGGAAGCTGAAAATGTCCCAGTTTTTCCATGGCCTGCATACTCACCAGACATATCACCCATTGAGCATGTTTGGGATGCTCTGGATCGACGTGTACGACAGGGTGTTCCAGTTCCCGCCAATATCTAGCAACTTTGCACAGCCATTGATGAGGAGTGGGACAACATTCCACAGGCCACAATCAACAGCCTGATCAATTCTATGTGAAGGAGATGTGTCATGCTGCATGAGGCAATTGGTGGTCACACCAGATACTGACTGGTTTTCTAATCCAAGGCTCTACCTTTTTTTGTTGTTGTGACCAACAGATGCATATCTGTATTCCCAGTCATGTGAAATACATAGATTAGGGCCTAATGAATTTATTTCAATTGACTGGTTTCCTTACATGAACTGTAACTCAGTAAAATCTTTGAAATTGTTGTGTTTATATTTTTGTTCAGTGTATATGGTAGATATGGTAAATCTACAGACCACTGGTCCCAAAGATCTCACACGCCCTACACACACATGCACGTATGTACACATTAACAAACAATTACACAACCACTATTTACATGTTTCAGTTATTTGTATGCTACAGGTCTCAGGTGATATTTTCTTCAGACAAAGTTTTTATTTTGTTATGCTCTAAATGGCCCAGTGCAGTCAAAATTCAGTTTTTCCTGTGTTTTGTATCAGTTGATGAAACGAAAAATGTGAAAACATTTGATCAGTGTTATTTCCTGATAGTTGCTGTTTGAAAATACAAACTACAAAGGACTTTCTAATCAACAGGTTTTGCATGGGTTGAGTTTCAGCTGAATTAGTAACAATAACAAAGAGATCCAAACCTCTCTGCCAATAACAACTCGTTTTCAGTTTTCCCCTCCCCATTCAGACGACTCCCAGACAGTCCTATAAAAATCATTGCTTGAGATTCTTTTGTTGATAAAAAAGCTATTTTTGTCAGTTTTAATGGAAAACTATTCTATTACAGTAAGGTACTTAATTGTTACCCAGAAATGATTTGATATTGATATAAAAATGGCTGCCTTGGGCCTTTAAACACTGCTACACAGCCCTGCAGACAGACAAACATGCACACACAGAAATATAGATCAAACAAAAACACAACAATGATTTACACAATCATTATTTAAATGTTTCAATTATTCATATGCTACAGGTATAGAGCCATCATTTCTTTACGCAAAAGAGCCCAGATCAGCACATAAAATACTGTAAAACTCATATTTTGTAGTGCGGATTAACTTGTCAACCTTTTGTTAATGAAGTGCATTATAAGGAGATTATTATTTAACTAGAGGTTAATCAGCTTTGTGATTCTGTGGGATGCACAAGTTGCAGCCTTTGGAACTCACATTTAATCTATCTGTTTTGAATCTAACACCCTGTATAAAATAAAATATTGTTGAAAATCCACCTTAAAAATATCCATCTTTACCCAAAGACCATGTGACTGCATGAAAGCCAATCACAGTCCACAGTTCACACCCATCTTAAAACTGAAAGTAAGTCTCAGAGGGAACGGCTACTTCACAGCAGTTCTCTTCTTTGTTGGTTTGTTTTGTTTGGACATTCTTTCGTTGTCTGTTAGGTGTGGAACTAACCGAGATTGGGGGAGGAAGCCAAATTCACAAGGTGACGTTTGGACAATAAAAGGGGAAACTGGCTAGACATTTCCTGTAGGAAGTGGATTACAACTGATACACAGTAGTGGATACCTTACAACACATACCAGAGGATATTTCTTTTTTCACGTTTTGAGGCTATACCGTGTTTGTTTACAATTACAATGTTTACAAAATGTTGCCATAAAACAAGCTTCTATTTTCGGTTCTGATGGGGTACGACAGTTGAACTAAGCTCATGAGGCATTTATATGTTATATTCTTCTAGGATCAATGGCGAAGCCTGAACATTACTGCTTTGTAAGTCCAAAATGGATGTAGCAACTGCAGATTGCCCCTTTGGAGTGAAAATGGCCACATCAAAAGATCAAGATGATGATGACTGTGAACCTAGCACTCCTGAACAGTCAAATCCTCTCCTACCCCAGTTGTCACGACTTGAAGAGCTCTCAAACGCCATTGAAAGGGAAGAACCTAGTGAAGAGGAAATTACACAGAATTTATCTGCACTTCTTAACTCTATTGGTGATAAATTGCACCAGCATGAGTCACTACAACAGCACTTAATGATATATAGGCTTAACGTCATACAGACAAATATTAAGGACAAACTTACGGATGGTAGTAAATTCATCACTGGAACAATTAGCGAGTTATACAACAAGGCACTGGATACAGTAGGAACAATCATCACTAAACTGACCAAAGAGATTGGAGTCAAATATTCAGAGTCAAATATGTGTCTCCAAAAAGAGTTTGGCCTTAAAACCGATAGTCCAAAGGGATGTTTGAGTTGCAACCATATGAAGAGCTCAATGTCTTGGATTCAGGTTGAACCCTCCGTGTCTACAGAGGATGAGACCACTGTCTACACACTTGACTCTTCCGCAGCAGGGCATTATGAGTGCAGCTTATCAGGGCTGCGGTGGGTATGTGAGAGCAAAGTCAGCCTGCGATATCAGTTTAGCTCCTGGGAGCTTCACAGGACCACTCTGAAAAAAATGCGGTTGGAAGAAGGAGGTCCATTAATGGACATCACAATGATTTCTGGCAAACTAGAAGAAATTCATCTGCCACACTTTGTCTGTATAGAGCCAGACTACCCACAATCCTCCTTGAGAGAGGAAATGAAGGTTCTACATGTGAAAGACAACAGAGTGCTTGTGGAAGAGGTGGATGAGGTGACGTGGTTCCATGCCAAACTGCTTCATCCCTCTTTCTCTGGCAGGGGTTTGGTACTGAGACGTGGGTTGCGTTGGAGAGTGCACTGTGACATTCTGATCTTTAGGTCCACCAGAGCATTGCTTACCTTACACACCTATCTGATCCAATGTGATCCTTCTCTAGCACGGGAGGTGGAGGCACAGGAGAAGTCATATGGATTCTTAAGACTTCCAAAGCCAAAGCCGGAGAAGTCTGTTCGGAAGGGGAGTCGCTTCACCCTCAAGACCTCGTGTCGATCCTCGATTACGCCTGAAGAGATGAAGCTGAGAAGCACCATGCCAAACTACTTTGAAGTGTACATAAAGGACGCTGCGATGGACTTTGAGATGGAGTTGATAAGTGAGAACGGAGAATCTGCATGGAAAGCTGAAATACGAACAGATGAATACAGAGATGATACATCCACAAGAGACATTGAGTTTGTAGATGAATTCAGACCACAGCTCATTCAAAGAGTCAATAATGTGTCTGCCATAGCAGATATTCTCTTCACAAAGGGCATGATCAGTGAAGAGATCAATGCAAATATCAGCGCCGCAAAGACCCGCCAGGCCAAGATGAGAGTGATATACGAGGCACTGAATTCAGGTGGACCACAAGTGAAAGGTGCATTCTTTACTGCACTCAAAGAAAAGGAAACGTTTTTAGTGAAAGACTTGGATAAATAACACCTTATCGCTCAATCTCTAACACACCTCTACTAGACCATTCTTACTTGATTAATACTTTATTTAGCATGCTCCCCCTCAGTCAAGCAGGACGGAGGCAAGAAGAGGTGTGATAAGGAGAACTATGAAAGAAGATACTTTTCAGGTGTCAAGAATAGCAGCCCAGTTTTCTGTGACATTTTAGTGACAGAGGGCAGAAGTAGGATGTAGGAAGTAGGAACGCCCCACTTGCATAAAACCACACACACACACTCATGAACAGGTTTCACTTTCACTCACACATGGAGCACAAAGAAGAATGAACGTTGAGAGAGAATTGACATCGATTAAAGAGAAGAAGAAATGAACTGGGACTGGAATTTATCAAGATAATAATTAAAGGTTAAATATGTTAAATGTTAAAGGATGAAAACATTGGGAAATACACAGTGGGAGATAATAAAGGATGATTAAAGAAATGCAGTAAAATGGTTAAGACTGTTATAATGATGGTTGTTTTTAAGGTACAGTATATTTGGGATATGTTTAAGAGGCTTGGATGACAGGGCTGTAGGGCCTGTAGGAGGTTGATAAGGAAGTGGTGTAATATCGAAATGTTATCATGTTGAAATGTTGTAATGATGAAATGTTTAAAATGTTGGATGTTTAAGATGCAATGGGAGTAATAAGTTAGGTTGGAGTAAGATTAGAATTGAGTGGAGTAAGAAAGGTTAATGTTTAAAAATTAATGTTTTAAAAGATAATGTAGTGTCTTAAGGGCGCTAGCTTAACTTGGAAATCCCCAGATCAGCCAGGAGGAGGCAGGAGGAGCCAGGAGGAGGCAGGCATGCGGTTGAGGCAGACATCCTGTATAGGCAAGAGAAAAATCCCCTTTTGAGAAATGGCCGCATTAGGTGTTAACCACTGAATGCGTCATCGGGACAGGTGTTAGCCACAATGAGTTAGCAGAAGATGAGGAGTAGGGTATAAAAGAGGAAGGATTTTGGGGAGAGGTATGACTCTCGTTGAGCTTGCTAGAAGAACCTGTCGTCTGCTGGAGGAAGATTTTGCTGAAGCTTTTTAGCTTAAAATGCTTTTTTTTTTAAATTATTATACTTGATTTTTATTCTTAGTGTTAAAGTAAAATTCTAGGAGGAACCCTTAAGGTTTCCTCATTGACAGGAGTGTTAAGGTAGTTGTTAAAGTTTTTAGACACTGACTGAGGGACTGATCATCCTGAGGGGGGAGACAGAAAACGGTTTATAAGTTGTAGAAGGTAAGAACTGGTTTTTCTTGTTATTAAATACTGTGCTTCTCATAAAATTGTAAAGGAGAGAAAACATATTACTGGTACCCCAATAATGGTTTAGTTAAGGGCGCTGGAGGCATCTATGAATCTAATCCAGGATTCATTTTCACTAATCATCGATTTGTGATATTGGTGTGATTGATTGATTTGGGATTTTTTTATGTCCGTTTCTGGAATTTTTTATAAACTCTCTTTATTGTTCTGAAACTCTGTGTCATCAAAGAGTCATACCAGTGCATGCCGTTTTACTCGATGTATCTGAGACTGACTTGATTAATCGAGGATCTCTAGCTAATTTTCTTGGCTAATCAGTCCATTGGGAACCCAAGTAGCTGGAATAAAGGAACCTGAAACCCGAACTATAGGTACGGAGTGCATTGGTAGGAGTCGTAAGAGGGGTGTCTCTGGGTTGGCCCAGAGGAGTGCGGCCCGCTCATAGTGTGCTGAAGCAGAAGCTCTGGCCCGGACGATCCTGAGAAGCCACCGGGTTTATAGGTTCAGGGTGAGGGAGCGACGGCACTCGACTTCGGGGATAGCCCACTTCACTGTAAGGCCCTTACTGCTTGAGGAACAGTCCCTAGCTGTAGACTAGCTCAGTGGAAAGGCAGAGCTGCATCTATCAGACCTGTAGGGATTAATGAGGAATAACTGACCTGCCATTGGGTAGGCAGGGGCGAGTTGAATTGTTTATCCTGCAGATGAGGTATTTTTGCTTTGACACAGGGTTAGAATCCCAGAACAAAAGACATTGTTTGTATGGTCCTAAAATGGTTCTCACATTAAAAGGTCAACTTTGGCCATGAAAACAGTCAAACTCCACCCCTTTCTCAATTTTCTAACAGAAATGGGGTGTGCCTTTGGTGGTTCATCAATGATAAGTTACTCGCCAGAAAAAGTAACTGTATTAGTTGACACCAGAGGTTTTCTATTGTAGTTAGTTTGTTAGCTAAACCAGCCACTGTAGCTAGCAAGTTTATCAGTTAAGAACAAATTCTTATTTACAAATGACGGCCAAACCCTCCCCTAACCCAGACGACGCTGGCTAACGTTAGCCTATCTAACGTTAGTAAATAGCTTAATGTTAGTAGCTAGTACTACGAAGACGAGCTTACCTTAGCGGATTCCACTGCACACGTATATGGTCGGAGAGGGATAAGTGAAAGTCAGATTAACGTCTCCCCCTTTTCAGGGTCTGCTGCTTACTCCTCCAGTATTTGTTGACATCATTTCAGAAATGGCAGTTCTGTAGCCAAATGTAGTATTCATCCGTTTTTGCTTTTTTAAAGCATTAAATGAGGTGGTATGATGGTGCATTGATCAGTTAAAGTTGACCTTTAATATGGGAAATTGAGGTGATGAATTAGACACATATCTACGAGGACAAACTGCAGAGTACTGAGTCTTTTTTACCATATTACCTTGTATAAATATATATATATTTGATTTACATTTTATTAGATTTTTATTGTATTAGATTTTCATTTCATTGTATTTGTTGTATTGGGTCAATGAAAGATTTCCCAGAGCATTATCTCTACTGTATGTATATGACGTAGCCTCTCTCTATGTACAGTATCAACCTATATAATTATGTGGACACATCCATAACTTTTTGCAGTACCATTGAGTCTGATTCCTAATATAGAAAAATATATACAACATTCTCTGTGTGATGAATCTACAAGTATGGTAGCAACATATAGCCTAACAATTAGATGAACAAATCTCTATCATTCTCTATGTAAAGGTTTACATAAGATGTTTCTGAGTGAGGGACCGTGTGAGACAAAAGGAAAATGTGTCAACAAATTACCAATCAACAACCAGTGGCTTTTTAACCTTTCTGTGGGACACAAATGGTTATATACACATTATCTGTATATATTACATTATAAAGGAATAAACAGAAACATTCTATTTTTTTAAAGAAAGAAAAGTAATTAGACAACTATCAAAACAAGAACAAGACATCTGGGGAGAGAGTATCCTAGACCAGACATCTGGGGAGAGTGTATCCTAGACCAGACATCTGGGGAGCGTGTATCCTAGACCAGACATCTGGGGAGAGTGTATCCTAGACCAGACATCTGGGGAGAGTGTATCCTAGACCAGACATCTGGGGAGAGTGTATCCTAGACCAGACATCTGGGGAGCGTGTATCCTAGACCAGACATCTGGGGAGAGTGTATCCTAGACCAGACATCTGGGGAGAGTGTATCCTAGACCAGACATCTGGGGAGAGTGTATCCTAGACCAGACATCTGGGGAGCGTGTATCCTAGACCAGACATCTGGGGAGAGTGTATCCTAGACCAGACATCTGGGGAGAGTGTATCCTAGACCAGACATCTGGGGAGAGTGTATCCTAGACCAGACATCTGGGGAGTGTGTATCCAAGAACAAGACATCTGGGGAGAGTGTATCCTAGACCAGACATCTGGGGAGAGTGTATCCTAGACCAGACATCTGGGGAGAGTGTATCCTAGACCAGACATCTGGGGAGAGTGTATCCTAGACCAGACATCTGGGGAGAGTGTATCCTAGACCAGACATCTGGGGAGAGTGTATCCAAGAACAAGACATCTGGGGAGAGAGTATCCTAGACCAGACATCAGGGGAGAGTGTATCCAAGAACAAGACATCTGGGGAGAGAGTATCCTAGACCAGACATCAGGGGAGAGTGTATCCTAGACCAGACATCTGGGGAGTGTGTATCCTAGACCAGACATCTGGGGAGAGTGTATCCTAGACCAGACATCTGGGGAGAGTGTATCCTAGACCAGACATCTGGGGAGAGTGTATCCTAGACCAGACATCTGGGGAGAGAGTATCCTAGACCAGACATCTGGGGAGTGTGTATCCTAGACCAGACATCAGGGGAGAGTGTATCCTAGACCAGACATCTGGGGAGAGTGTATCCTAGACCAGACATCTGGGGAGTGTGTATCCTAGACCAGACATCTGGGGAGTGTGTATCCTAGACCAGACATCTGGGGAGTGTGTATCCTAGACCAGACATCTGGGGAGTGTGTATCCTAGACCAGACATCAGGGGAGAGTGTATCCTAGACCAGACATCTGGGGAGAGTGTATCCAAGAACAAGACATCTGGGGAGAGAGTATCCTAGACCAGACATCAGGGGAGAGTGTATCCTAGACCAGACATCTGGGGAGAGTGTATCCTAGACCAGACATCTGGGGAGAGTGTATCCTAGACCAGACATCAGGGGAGAGTGTATCCAAGAACAAGACATCTGGGGAGAGTGTATCCTAGACCAGACATCTGGAGAGAGTGTATCCTAGACCAGACATCTGGGGAGAGTGTATCCTAGACCAGACATCTGGGGAGAGTGTATCCTAGACCAGACATCTGGGGAGAGTGTATCCTAGACCAGACATCAGGGGAGAGTGTATCCTAGACCAGACATCTGGGGAGAGAGTATCCTAGGCTAAACAGCCTGGACAAGACATCAGGGGAGTGTGTATCCTAGGCTAAACAGCCTGGACAAGACATCTGGGGAGTGTGTATCCTAGGCTAAACAGCCTGGACAAGACATCTGGGGAGTGTGTATCCTAGGCTAAACAGCCTGGACAAGACATCTGGGGAGTGTGTATCCTAGGCTAAACAGCCTGGACAAGACATCAGGGGAGTGTGTATCCTAGGCTAAACAGCCTGGACAAGACATCAGGGGAGTGTGTATCCTAGGCTAAACAGCCTGGACAAGAGGCAGGGACACAGTCAGGGCTAGACAGAACAAACACTTTATCCTCCCATGTTATCTTGATCCCTCTATGGATAAATTAATATTAAACATTTACAGTCCAAGTATCACCCTCCTCTTTTATGTAATTGTGGCTGTGCCCCGAATGGCACCCTATTCCCTATATAGAGTACTATTTTTGACCAGGATAAATAGGGCTCTGGTCAAAAGTAGTGCACTATATAAGGAATAGGGTGCCATTTGGATATAGCCAATATGTCAATATTGGTTCATAATATAGGTATTCTCCTGTATAAACTCATTTAAATCAACGTAAGCCTTACCTAAACTGAGACAACATGGCAGCCCAGTGGAGAACATAAAATGAGAGTCTGTTATGATGAAATCCTAGTGGTCCTTAGACAAACTCTGATTAGGGTTGAGCTGATTAGTTAATGCAGCGCTGCCTTCCGCTGTCTGTTTGCATGGCAACGCTTAGCAACACCTAGTATATTGGGTAGCTAACAGAAAGTACTGGAATAGAATACAATTCAATACAATACAGATAGAAATGGCTGTGGGTGCATACAGTGGGGGGAAAAAATTATTTAGTCAGCCACCAATTGTGCAAGTTCTCCCACTTAAAAAGATGAGAGAGGCCTGTAATTTTCATCATAGGTACACGTCAACTATGACAGACAAATTGAGAATTTGTTTTCCAGAAAATCACATTGTAGGATTTTTAATGAATTTATTTGCAAATTATGGTGGAAAATAAGTATTTGGTCACCTACAAACAAGCAATATTTCTGGCTCTCACAGACCTGTAACTTCTTCTTTAAGAGGCTCCTCTATCCTTCACTCGTTACCTGTATTAATGACACCTGTTTGAACTTGTTATCAGTATAAAAAAGACACCTGTCCACAACCTCAAACAGTCACACTCCAAACTCCACTATGGCCAAGACCAAAGAGCTGTCAAAGGACACCAGAAACAAAATTGTAGACCTGCACCAGGCTGGGAAGACTGAATCTGCAATAGGTAAGCAGCTTGGTTTGAAGAAATCAACTGTGGGAGCAATTATTAGGAAATGGAAGACATACAAGACCACTGATAATCTCCCTCGATCTGGGGCTCCACGCAAGATCTCACCCCGTGGGGTCAAAATGATCACAAGAACGGTGAGCAAAAATCCCAGAACCACACGGGGGGACCTAGTGAATGACCTGCAGAGAGCTGGGACCAAAGTAACAAAGCCTACCATCAGTAACACACTACGCTGCCAGGGACTCAAATCCTGCAGTGCCAGACGTGTCCCCCTGCTTAAGCCAGTACATGTCCAGGCCCGTCTGAAGTTTGCTAGAGTGCATTTGGATGATCCAGAAGAGGATTGGGAGAATGTCATATGGTCAGATGAAACCAAAATATAACTTTTTGGTAAAAACTCAACTTGTCGTGTTTGGAGGACAAAGAATGCTGAGTTGCATCCAAAGAACACCATACCTACTGTGAAGCATGGGGGTGGAAACATCATGCTTTGGGGCTGTTTTTCTGCAAAGGGACCAGGACGACTGATCCGTGTAAAGGAAAGAATGAATGGGGCCATGTATCGTGAGATTTTGAGTGAAAACCTCCTTCCATCAGCAAGGGCATTGAAGATGAAACGTGGCTGGGTCTTTCAGCATGACAATGATCCCAAACACACCGCCCGGGCAACGAAGGAGTGGCTTCGTAAGAAGCATTTCAAGGTCCTGGAGTGGCCTAGCCAGTCTCCAGATCTCAACCCCATAGAAAATCTTTGGAGGGAGTTGAAAGTCCGTGTTGCCCAGCGACAGCCCCAAAACATCACTGCTCTAGAGGAGATCTGCATGGAGGAATGGGCCAAAATACCAGCAACAGTGTGTGAAAACCTTGTGAAGACTTACAGAAAACGTTTGACCTGTGTCATTGCCAACAAAGGGTATATAACAAAGTATTGAGAAACTTTTGTTATTGACCAAATACTTATTTTCTACCATAATTTGCAAATAAATTCATTAAAAATCCTACAATGTGATTTTCTGGATTTTTTTTCCTCATTTTGTCTGTCATAGTTGACGTGTACCTATGATGAAAATTACAGGCCTCTCTCATCTTTTTAAGTGGGAGAACTTGCACAATTGGTGGCTGACTAAATACTTTTTTCCCCCACTGTATGTGACCGACTGGGTTCAAACCAGGGCCTCCTGCACGCCACATGACTGTGTTATCTCCTTGAGCTCAAGCCTAGGCATTAGCTTGGGGAGCTAACGCAAGTCTTCAGGTCTCAAGCAAGGTTACTCATCATGTGAACATGGTTCATCGTTACACCTCCGTTACACATAGAACCCAGAGAGATAAGCATATGATGGTTAAAACAGTCATCCTATATGAAGTTGTTCATAATTGACTTCCCTCTATAAATAAAATAAAACACTCACCTCCCAGGTTGGTGGGCTTGTCTATGAGCGAGGCGACCACCAGCAGGGCACTGTGCAGCTTGCCCAGGCGTGCTGCTCTCTGCTGGGGCACCAGACCCAGCTCTGGCTCCTGTTCCTGGATCCCCAACCTCCAAGGGGTCATCTTCTTCTGGACCTCGGCCCAGCGCTCCTCACCATCCTGATCACCTAACAAACGACAACACACAAACACTGAGGCATCTACATTTGGGCTTTTAAACTGAGGTCCTGGAGGGCTTTCATTCCTTCATTATAAATCAGGGACCTGGCCAATCAATTTCATTCATTGATCATTTAACTACCAGGTAGAAGGGAGAACCAGCAGTACTTTGGACTAATAGTTGAATAGCTGTGATCTCCACTGTCTGTTGGGTACGAAGTCTCTGCTCCCCTCTAGTGGTGATATCTTTTTAAAATTAATTTCAAATCAATTGAATACAACTTTATTTATCCCCTCAGGGGAATGTACCTTTATCCTGCTGGATCCAGTCTCCAGGCTGAATCTGGCTCAGGTCAGGAACAGGGTTCCTCAACGGGAGAGATGCACTCTGGGAGAAGTCCACCAGCTTCTCAAACTTCCAGGGCAGAATCCACTCATCCTCACACACCTCTGATAGGCTGGGGAACGTGTAGAATATGGTCTGGGATGGGACAAGGGAGGAAAATGGAGAGTTTAGACACGTCGTCTCTCCTCAATCACCAATCAGTTAATTCGTTTTTAGAGACACTAAGCAATTAGGTCATATGAATCAATTGATTTTAAAAGATTCACATTACAAAAACATTTGATACTTCAAATTGACACAATCAATCAACAATACAATGGTTGCAGTGTCTTACTTCCACACTATAGTCTCTAACAGGATGAAAGGCACCAAAGAAGAAGTGTTGCTGAATCCTGCTCCAGTTCTTATTGGCATTTCTGTACAGAGATATACAGTAGTTATATGAAAGTATCCAAAGTCCAATAACAATATCCACAGATTCCAATGGATCTAGGATAACCAAGTGTGGTTTATGTGTCACTAATAATAACATAATCTATGAACATTTAGCAGACACCTTTGTCCAACGTGACTTAAAGTAATATATAATCAAATCAAATCAAAATGTATTTGCCACACGTGCCCCGAATACAACAGGTGTAGACATTACAGTGAAATGCTTACTTACAAGCCCTTAACCAACAATGCAGTTAAGAATTTTTTAAAAATGGCAAATAATTAAAAAGCTGCAGT